>NW_020654684.1:1854462-1883127 GCF_003589595.1 Hyposmocoma kahamanoa
AACTGATTGACTCTCCAGCAAACTACAACTTAGAGTAAGGGAAGCTATCCTTACACTATGTGTTGTTGACCTGTGTCAACAACAGTGAGAGTGCTTCAAGGAATACACCATTAGACTAACAGATTACATACTTACCAATGTTACTGTCCAAACTGTCATAAAATATTAAAAGCGAATTGCGGTTTTCGAAGACCATTTTACATTTCTAAACTGCATCGACATTACAGTACATACTCAAAGAAACAATAAATCCGGTTAAATAACGTCGGTTCGCCTTCAATTTAAACGTTTGAATGCAAAATCGTATGGTTCAAGTTAAAAGAATTTAAACCAAATCCCAAAGCAGAACAAACAAGTATGACATTTTACGGTTCTTGTTTATTAATTTCGTGAAAATTTTCTTCTGGATTTTACTATAATGTTTAAGCCTTTTTTTAACTTTCGCAATTAATCATATTTTCGTAAACGTAGTTGCTAACTTCTGCTTCTGTTACTCACAAATTGGTTGGTTTATACAAATCTAATTCTTATTCAACAACTTCTATATCATCGTTCTCTTAGAAATCTAATTTTTCCTTACCATTTTTTATGTTATGTCTCATAAAAAACACCAGTTTGCAGAAACCTTACAGCTCTAATGAAGTTAAGCTTTTCATCAATAGAAAAGTCAGTCATACATTTCAGGATGTTTAAAATCCCTGTAATAATCACCATCATCATCATCATCAACCCATTTATGCGTCCCACTGTTGGGCATGGGTGTCAGGCCCAATGCGGGTTGGGAACCTTCTTCGACGTGCAGGTTTCGTAACGATGTTTTCCTTCACCGAAAAAGTCATCAAATCTTGGATTTTAATTTTTTTATGATAAAATCTCAGAGGCGCGAACCGAGAAACTCAGAGGTGCAATCCCGGATTTGAAACCGCGGCCTCTGCTTGGGAGGCGATAGGTTAAACTATTAGGCTACCACGGTTACCACCCCATAATATTAGAGGTTATTGATACTAAAGATTTTGGAAAGGATTGACAGTGTTCACTACTCTCAGATTATGAGACTACATTTTTTGCTCCGCATCTTGAGCTTTTTAACTTTCTCTTTTTAAAAATTTTATTTGATCGTTTTAAGTAAACGTTTCAGGCTCTTTACAGGTCCCATAGTCACAGCTGAGTAAGATGGTATTGATCATGAACCAGTTCATATCTATATTGATTTGTTTTGAATAAACAAAAAATATTAGCGATTTAGATACCGAATACGCAGTTTCATTTCTAATGGTGTCATATTTACAAAAACGTCAATATCCGTTGTTAATCGACACATCTACTTTTCTACAGGACAGTCGTGATCCTGTCAGATCCCCAGTTATGTCGTGGTAAATGATCTGGAAGCATATGCCCATTGTCTCTAATGATTTATTAGCTGTCATTGCCCGCAATGTGAGCACAGGTATTATGGTTTCCAGTTTTTCTATGCCTTCTATCAGGGATGATCCCGTTACTGCTTGTGTCGTAAGCGTTCTCGAATCCAAACGTCATTTGAAATCGTTCTCAAAGCGATTTCGTCCCATCCCATCGCTTGCTTTGTCTCAAAGGCAACATGTCAATGATATAAAACGTGAAGTCTGTTTAATATTCATACTCCATACATTTGTTTGTTTGCAATTTATAGAAGTAATAACTATATTAGTTTTCGTTTCCGCATTCCATGCAATGTTTGGTCACGCGGGTCTTGAGTAATAATGAGAGTAACACTCGGTTTACATGAATTTTACTGTAAGAAGGTAGAACGAACAAAAAAAGGAAAGGAGACGGAAAGAAAAAAACATAACCTGAACTAAAATTACATATGCTTATGGATGAATATAAAGTAGACACTTATCCTAAAAGGCCCTTATATTCGTAAATATATTGCTACTTTATAAACAGTTGTGTCCTAGGTTTACACATGATTGTGGGAAACGTCATTTCTCTTCATGAATTTTGAAAGGAGTGACGACAGAACCAAGCAGAGTAAGAATGACGAAGAAAAAGAATTAGAGACCGTTAACAGGAGGCTCTTTTCAAGCGCTCTATCCTTGCTCTTGATCTCTCTCTAGCTGCCCACTTTGACCTTCTTTCTTTGCCGAAAACCTTGGCAAAATTAAAGAGAAGGCCCAGTCCACGTAATTTTTATTGCAAGTTTTTATTGTAGAGGTAGAAACAAAGGAAAGGAGAAGGAAAAGACTGTAACATAAAATGTTATAAAAACACAGGTACAATATTATAAAATACTCCCTAACATAAATTACATACGGATATGCTTATAGATGAATATAAAGTGAGCACTTACGCCAAAAGTATATTTTGCTGCTTTGTAAGCAGTTAGATTTGTATGGCGACGGAACGAAGCAAGTTAGGTTTGCATAACGACGGAACGAAGTAAACTATGATAACAACGAAGCAAAGTGTGGTAACGATTCAAAATTTCAAAAGTAAGGGGCCAGAATCCAGAGAAAAGAGTGATTAAAAGGTGAAATGACGATGAAAGAAGTCGCATCGTCACAATCGTATGCTATTCAAATAGCCGATGGAGCAATATTTCTTTTTCTATGGATCAATGGTTAATTATGAAATATTTCCACAACTTTCGGACTACCCAACTTTTTTAAGCAGTGTTTTTAGTAAAATTTTACACAACATCTAATATGATTGAAAATATAACCATTTCACTTGTGGGAACTTACATTGTGCAAATAGCAGTCGCGGTAAAGCGTATTTCCACGAACACATTACAATAATTCTTATTAAACGATGATATAGCGTTAGAGCGATATTTTAACATAAATGTTTTATTCCCATTGCAGTGCAGTTAGCCGTGTGAATGCGATAATTGTTTGCTTCATAAAACTACTTTACCTTTTCTGAAGATATCAAGTAACGGGACAAACAAGTCGTGCGCCTGGTGGTCAGCGACGCGTCTATCCATAGCAGTTGTGAAGAGCACTCCAATGAGCCCGTCACCCTAAGACATAAGTTGAAAAATCCTATGTGCCTGTAATACACCAACATCCTTACCTCACCCTTCAAAACCGTAATGCATTAATGCTCACATTACCGCTTGGCGGAAGAAATAGATAAGGTGGCAGTACTTCCTTGGCCGAACTCTTTCAAGGAGCTATTGCTACTAGATTGTTCTTAAATGTCTTCTTGAAAACATATGTTATAATTTGTGCCCTGTTTTAGGATAATGAGTTGCGATTGACATGATCCTCATCCACGAGAGGATGGTTGGACAGTGGACACCCATTCTACATAGCCCCCGTCTGGCTGGGCATGGCAATCTGTGTGACAACATCCCTGAGTACACGTGTAAAGGGCTCCAGTTCGTCTAAAGTCAAGTTAGTCTTCTCCTTTACCAGTAATGAGGGTACGTAAGCGTTTACCATGAGGGTACGTAAGCCCTTATTTCCGTGAACCCAACTTCGGAGCCAGAGTAGGGACTTGATGTTCTCAACCATACTTCCAACTTCCATGAGTTGCAGGGCTGCCCCTGCAAAGTATGTTTAGGTAGAAGTTAGATAGTAACTAGTTGTATAAAAAAGTAAATTATACACTGCTAGAAACGCAAAGTGGTCCAGCAAACCTGACTCAAAATAGCTGACCACTTTATTTCTTTAATATTTCCGTTAGCGCAAAGGTAGAAAATATGTCAATAAAGGTACTAAATAGTTTTGGTCCAGCCATTCTGACGGACACGATCTGTTTGAGTGACTCGTTCTTTATTAGAGATGTGAGTCCTTCTCTGAACTTCCTCCTGGACATGTTCTCAGGCTGAGGTGGTAGGTTTAATAGTATACTATTGGGTCTTTTATTAATTGAATGTGGTCAACATGTAGTGGCTTAAAGATATCCAAGAGATCATGGACCGCCTGAACCGCCGCCATGATGGGGATGTTTTTCCAGCACTTTCATAATACTCAACCCCAGGCTTAATGTGTCTTGAATGGCCCTTAGGGCAAACTGTGAGTACAGGACTGTTGAATAACCTCCTATGGACCTATTCATGAGGAGCAAGCTAGTCATCCATTCGTTTGGCAAGAGTTGCATTGCAAGATATCTTCTTCAGAGTAAAAGGGCAGCCTCGAAAACGATGAGGATGTAACTAGGGAGGGGTGATGTGTCTACTCCAGCTGCAGAGGTTCTACTGGAGAAGAGCCCTGATATTTCTGCGTATATATGGCTTAGTTGGCGTCACTGGATAAGCCGTGAAATTTTCTTTATGACCCCACTAACCTGTACACCATCCAAGAAGTATCTTCTGCTGTATTCCAACAGCCTCCTTGAACGTCAGGACTCTGGGACTTTTATCACTATTTTAGAGTTCACACAGATTTCTTCCAACACTTTCAAGAACTGCCTTGTGCACTGTTCAGAGGTAAGCCCTCTTGCTAGAAGGTATTCACGGGAGGGTATTTACCCTCCCGTGAAGTGGGAAATTTGCCATACAAAGTGCAAAAAGTCTTTGAGTCATACTCATGTGGCCACTCCGGGAGTTAGGGTATAGGGGCCTTGTCCGACATTATATCTATCGTATCAATATGGTAATTGAACTCAAACACTTTCTTTTGAATTATTCCGTCGATATCATCCGGGCTCCATCTATGCCGAGCAGACTCTCCCCATACGTTGGCTAGGTAGCAGTTCCTCACATGTGCACGAGCAGTATTTACAAATGTGATATTGGGCCATTTCTTGTGTGTCTTGTAGTACTGTCTGCAGAATTCTTTCTTGAATATGTTGTTTATGTCTTTGGCGGAGTCTTGTAGGTTCCTCTTCATTATTGTACCCTTTCTGCACTAGATGGCTGTGCTACTATCCGTATCAACTATGGAATGTTCTTGAATCTTTCAGGCACCCGCCAGTTCAAGACGTAGCATGGCATGGACTGGGCTGGTAACTGCCCTAGTCTCATGTAGATAGAAAGGTGTCTGCAAGATTTGTAGGGTTAGATCTTGTGTAATAGTAGTCAGAAACTCTTGAGAATTCTGTCTCTCAGAATTGCACCTATAACCAAGGACGGCCACCTATGGACCAATATCGTAAGCTTCCTGTTGAAAACCAGTAACGATGAGTTAAAGGTTGTGGTGCAAAGTTTTTCATTACATACAAGTCGTAACCCGGATTTATCAAAATGCAGTTCTGTATACATACGATGACAACGTCAAAAGGCACACATGTCCGCGAAGTACAAGTTTAGTGAATATGGCACAAGGTAAGCTATGTGTATGGTGACAGACACCAGACACAGTTCTGCATCAAATGTGAGGGTGATCCTTCCTAGCACTTGCAAGACTTGACGTGATTGGGTAGATGCTGCCACTTCTGCAATCACTGACGAACAGATGGGTGCTATTTTGTTGTAAATGGAGTCAGTAGATACGTTCCTCTTGAGTATGTGTAGGCAGAGATCTCTTGTAAAAATGTATGTATGACACTTCTGCAGCTGCTAGAGCCACTTGTAGGGCTTTTCTCATGAGTGGAGAGGAGTTTTCCCATCTAGAGTCCAGCCACTAAGCGAGATCTCGTGATGATGTCATTACCGCTGGTGTCATCAACCTTTTATGGTGCGGCCTTAGAGCCACTGTGTTTTCTGCATTCGCCAAAAGATAGTGTACCTCGGTCGTGGTAATGGCTGTGGCTAGGTAGCATTCCCTTCTATATTTATGATGGAAGAGCACATTGGAACGTGGTACGGTCCCTTCAACCACGTAGGAATTTGGGAACTGGAGAGACGCCGTTCATTTGGCGTTAAGAATGAGCATCTCCGGTACCTATCTGGAAAATAGGGAGGGTGCTGTACGTGCACCCGTGGTGACTCACCCGAGGCACTAGCCTCTTGAGAACCGAAAGAAGTCCGTGCAAACGAGCTGATCTGGGGTCAAGAACTGACTTAGATGGTCCCTGTTCGAGTTCGCTCTGAAAGGTCATAGTGCCCTTCCCGCATATTGGTTATGCTTGGTTAGATTGATAGGGAGGGAAACTATAAACAAAAACTTAGCAGAAATATATGGGGCTATTCTTAAATGTTGATTGGCCATCTTTCTCATGCGATTATGGCAACTCTGCATGATACTCTCTACTTGGTACCCAATCGTAATATTTTCAAAATTATTTATCTTTTTTCTTTTCCTGATCTAAATTTAGAGTCTAGGTCTTTTGGGGTCTGGAATTTCCGTGTCAGCATTGTCGAAATCCACTGTTCTTTTTGTGGGTGCCATTTCCTCTCTTTTTCTCTTTCGCTCATTTTTCCCTTTTGTTACTACGCACTCCCCAGCAAAACCACCGATTGATAGGGTATTCTGGGGAGACTATGGGCTACCAGGGTACGGTGGACGTGCGGACCGAGCCCTCCGTCAGTGATACGCCGTCACGAGCGTCTCTGGCGAACACGGACTTGGGACACGGAATCGCCGGGGTTTGTGGTTAGGTGCAGGGATGGTCACGTTCGTCTGCACCAGTAGCACGTGGCCAGGGCGTTTGTCCCGCGCGCAGCTAGAGCGTCGTAGTAGCGGTCTAGACCAGGGCCTAATGGCGACGAGACGCACGGGGTACGTGAGTTGTCTTAAGTCAGCAGCTTTGTCCGGATATTGTCGCAGGACACTGTTACCGGCACTAGCCCGGAGAGCTAGTAGAGGATGAGCTAGATATCCTCCAGTCCCTCCAGACACGTAGGAATTTGGGAACTGGAGAGACGCCGTTCATTCGGCGTTGGGAAATGAGCGTACCTACAGCTCCGGTACTTATCTGGAAAATAGGGAGGATGATGTACGTGCACCCGGGGCGGCTCACTTAACGCACGAGTCTTACAGAGAACCGGATGGAATCCTTGAAAACGGACTGATCTGGGGTTTATGGAAGTTAAGTGAGGTGTATAGAATATATTATTAAGATTTTTTTGTGAAACAACTCAACTGGTTTTGTTGTGATTGTCAAGGTATCGGCTGCGGTGAGGTTTCAAAACTCTCTCACTAGATGTCACTAGCGGCGTCGAATGCCGAGAGCCAGTATAAGGATCTATAACAAAAACACATAGGAGAAATTTGACAACCCTGTAAATTGACCTGTGCCTCGGTTGGTAAGAGCATTGCTACGGTGCAGCAAGGTCATGGGTGCATGTCCCACCGGGTTGAAGTAATTGTTATGTGTTCGATCTTTGTATTCATACCTGTATAGAAATTAACTACACGCAATAAATTGGTTATTGTTCCATTGAGTAATATTTTGGCTACCGGAGCATCCCCCGTCGTATATAATTATTTACTGTATGAAAATCCTACTCTTTTGTTAATTATTTGTAATGCAACCCGAAATTTAGCAAACATCGTAGCTATTTATGAACAAATGGGTTTGCAAAGTTTACTTATAATTTCTTACTTAAACTTGAGTGAAGTTAGTTTTGTAAATACGAAAAACTTGCAGAGCTCATCTTTTTTGCTTAGTCAAAGTTCTCACTTTGTTAGCACTTTTTCTTTTATGATGAATGAGATTGTAATTATAGATTAATCGAATTTTACATAAAATAATAAAAGGAAAGTCTAGATCCTAAAGATGAATGTTTTTGTCATTTTTTTAGAGATTTACAAGCTAGGCAATCGCCCTCGCGTCCCGCAAACCACGTGCTGTAAATTAACATGAATAAAATAAGAACTGGCGGAGAAAATTTGACACAAATCCAACGACGACAAGCGCTCGATGGCGACTGACGGGGCAGCGGAAACCGCGGCCTGTCGTTAAACTACTGGGCAATTTGCAAATTTTGGGATAAATATGAATTTAATAACTAATAGGGCTTCCCAAAATGAAAACCAAAATTTAGCAGGTTGTCTGTAGTACTTAAAGAGAAATATCTCCATAATATAATAATTCTAACTTTTTTATAAAAAAAGAAACCAACCTCAAAAGTTCGTGTAATTCACATCTCACATTTGCCAAGTTGTATTGAAATCGGTTAACTGCGCGAAACCGAATTCATCCCCTTTAGGGGTGCAATATTTTCTTCAAATTTAAATGAGTCCAATACTGAGGTACCCTCTTTCCAACAAAAAAGAATCATCGAAATCGGTTCACAGATGCGAGTAATTGCATGACATACACACTAAAAAAAAGAACATACAGTCAAATTGAGAACCTCCTCCTTTGTTTGAAGTTGGTAGTGTAGCCTGTTTTCGGGATTTTATACGATCGGATAAAGTCCTATCGTATAATATATTAGCACGTTCGTTAAACAATATCCTTAGGTGTATCGTACATTTTTTGTAAGACCGTAATAGTAAATACCTAAACCATTTGATCTAGCCAAACAGTTGATCCCGCTTCTCCTCCGTAACACGTCTTAACAGTGATGCTAATGTCCATTAAATGTAAAAAATATCCAAGATTCTTTAGTATTCCCAACAAAAACTATGTCAACAACATTGAAACCTACTATTGTATAAAAAATACGCTGTATCTTTCGCTACATCATCTTAACCTAACATTGCACTTGCGAGCAAATGGCGCGTAAAACATCGACTCTAATTGCTGTAACGAATGTCTCTACCAACCCCTGTTTGTGAAAGTTTTATTACCTTTCAGCTTCGTTATTGTATTCAAGTAGAAAATCATTTATTTTTGCTTTTCATAAACGACTATTCAGTTAACTGTATCGTTAGTTCCAAAATATAGCCCATATACCTGGTAGACTTCGAGCTAAGACGTATTCTTTAGTCGAGCAGCTGGGGTCCTACCTGATGCGGGGTACCTACTTTCCGAAGATTTTCAAACCCGTCCGCTACTCATCAAACCCGTCCGACCATCATATTTGTGACGTGAGGAAGGTGGACTGTATTTAGGGCGGTATCGTAATTCTTTTTCCTGTGCTACTCTTTCTAAAATCACACATTCCTGCCTTCACTACGACGGCAGCGGTGCGGATGTGACTCTTCGATTAGGCAGAAATATGGTACAGTCTTGATCGTTCGTGAATATTTGTGATAAGCAAAAGAAATAGAAGAAATAAACGGAAATAAATAAATATATCATTTCAAGCAAAAGTTGGGTTTTGCTACAGCGACACTGACTGCCAACTTCAACACCGACGATGAACGCTACCAGTTTAGTTCCTGTCAGTGGTGACGCTATAAAAAATTAAAAGAAACTTCGATAGTTCGTGGGGAGCTGCGGGATGGATGAGCTCGCAAGTAAAAGGAATGGAAGCCGTGCTACCACCAACCTTTATGTCCGAAACGTCGTGGAGCTCGTCTTCTTGCACTCTTCACGTGCGGCCGATCACCAATAACGTCACCATGTAATATATTGCGTACGCGGCTCAATGCCTGGCGGAGAAGCGGGATATTTAATTTTAATAAATGATGCGACGTCGCGGTTGCGGATTTTTAGTTCGAAATGTTCACACACTTATTTTTATAATTTCACTGGCGATTTGTGTGCCTATGGCGTAGCACGGATTAGGACGGGAAAGGTAAGGAGGTGCGAGCTCAGAGAAACTATACCTGGCGTTACCAGTCAGTACGCGGGACATTCGATACCATCGTAGATTAAATAACACAGGCAGAATACTGAACAATTTCTCTACATCCTTTTTACCTACCACCCTTTTAAAGTACATACTATTTGTGATCGACTAACTCACGCTTTTATTTAGTAAATATCTATGCCTCATGTCCATTACAATTCACGCTTTCAATGATTTTGTGTTAGTAAATACAAATGCAATTGCAACGAGGTGATTGACTGCATTTAATAAAACCAGTGACATCAAAAATGTAAAGCACAATTAAAAGCGGTCCTAGTATCGATTCTTGTGGTACACCCCTATCAACAATACTCAGATCTGACATCAGAAAAGTACCATACGATTTTTGCTGTTACGTGCTATTTATAGTAATTCTGGAACCAATCCAAAGCTGTAAATTTGATGGGAAAAAAATAGAGAATTGTTTATCAAAACGGATACTTTGAAAAAGATGAGAATGGTAGCGCAATTCTCTTGCCAGAATATTGAGCGTTGAGAATTTCGTCTGCGACTTTCCCTTGAAAACCGGACTGCATTTGTGGCTGGATATAATTTGCCTCTAAAAATTTGGTGTAGTTTAGTTAGTTAATATTTTACAAGGGTCGAGGAACTTTATATTTTCTGGTTTGTTTTACTTAAAGGATTCATTACATAAGTTTTCTAAAGGGATGGCGACGTCGAAATAAATCAACAATATCGATAATAACATTAAGAGAATGATAGACTTAACAGTACCATCATGAATTATGGTGTACGGATAAATCTACCCGAGTTTTCGTTGCTTCACCACGTTTAAATGAATAACTATTATTACACCTATTAACAAGTTCCGTCACGCACCCCTGAGTGCCGTTAGTTGTACTCTGAAACGGGTTAGTGTTTGTTAACTTAGAAGTTTGGAACCTGTACATTTTGTATGACCATAGTCTTCTACTATTGATAGGGCTGTATATCACTGAAAGCTCATAAGTTATTGCGACGTTTTAATCTTTATTCGGCTATATTTCGTTCTTTATCTTCGGTTCTGAAGCAATGTTTTTTCATGTATTGGTAGTTTACCTAGTCTCGTTTTGGTTACATTTTTGCGCTTTGGCGAAGTAAATGCAAGTTCTCCACGCTAACCCCATTATAATATTCTGTTGTGTTTCTATTTTTTAATAAAAATAAAAATGTCTGCACTAAGTAATACCGTTCGAAAATAGATTAGCTTTTACACTCCAAGAACAATTTCTCGCAAAGGTGTTTCGATCAAGAAGAATACTGTGGATTCTGAGAAATTTGAGTAGTCTCAGGCAGGATGCTTTGATGTATTAGAGTTAATTGTAGTGTGATCTCGCGCTCACTTAAATCCAAATTGGAATTCATAATTATAACTTCCTTATAAAAAAAACCGATCTCAAAAGTTCGTGGAATTAACATCTACATTAACATTAACATTAACATTGCCAAGTTTTATTGAAATCGTTCACAGGAAAGTGCGCGGAACTGGATTCATCCTCTAGTTGATTCAGGCACGCTTAGAGGTGGAATGTTTTCTTAATTCAGACCAATGCTGAGGTACCCTCTTTTCAACAAAAAAAGAATCATCAAAATCGGTCCACAAATCGTGAGTGTGAGTGTGACTAATAGCGTAACACACATTCAAAAAAGTACAAGAAAAGTGCATAAAACCACTAGCTGCAATCAGTTGGCGTTACTGTTTCACCATCGGCTGAACGAATTGATAACGAAGAGTAAATTAACGTATTATCAAGTAATTCTTGACTAAATCTGCGTTGAAAGTGTTTCCTTCGACGTCTCCCTTTGTGACGGTGTGACCTCCTTTCACCGTCATCCCACCTCTTTGTATCGCCTCTCTCCGCTTGTATCCTATCATTTTTTTTACTTTACATGTATTTAAATTTTAAATTTGAATTGTTCCATCTTCCTTCACTTTCTCATTTTGTTTTCGTACCACGGTCACTCCCAGCTCGACCGCCACAACAGTCGGAGCTGTTAATAAGCTAATCATGTGTAATAATTTATAAGTCTGCACCCTTCATGTCTCTATTTCTGTAATTCAGTTTCTCGGCCCATAGGGGTAAGTGCCTTAATAAAGTGTATTATTAAAGTGTAGGGAGTGTTTTATACTGTTGTACCTGTTTTTTTACATTTACCTTTTTATTGTTACAGCCCTTTCTTTAAACTTTACTTCTTTAATTTTGTAGACCGGAATTTTCCCATTTCATTGCCGTGAACCTGTTCACGGCTAGTTAGGGTTACAACCCTTTCACCTTTCCAGCCTTAAGTTCGACATATATTTACCCTTTAAATAAATTTGCGACTATAAAGACTACTATTAAGTTTATTTACGTTTCTTGAATTAATATTATATTTGTATATTACATTTTCGTATAACATAAATTAAATTTTCTGAGCCCAGTTTGTAAAGTGCTCTAATAGGCACGCTTCTACAGAACAAAGGCTATGAATGTAGGTGGTATTTCACCAAACCGAAATACAGTTTGTCGTCTAACTGGAATGTTTATTCATCAAATCAGTTTCCAGGCGGATATGCGCAAGAAGACTGTCTCACTGTCTCAACTGCATGCTGAATGCGATCGCTGGAAGATATGCCTGTACAATATTGAAATGCTGATAGCAAAACCAAGGGCGTAGCTCAAATTGTCATATAATTTTAAATGATTTTGAATTTTTTTGGCTTTTTTTTTTCATTTTATGGTCCTAAAATTTAATTTAATTTTTCTAATCAATTAAACTTACGCCCTTAAACTTAAAAAAAATGTAATCTTATTCTAATAATGTATTTTATATTAACACTAACCGTTTTTCTGAGTTCTTTTACTAACAAACTGATTGTTTTGGTCCGAAACAAAGTAATAAGCAATTTTGACAAATATCTAAATTATAGCACCCCATTCGCGAATCATTAGATGACAAATGATTGAATTGCTGGTTTTCATATTCTGTATTTCTAGGTCTGACAGTCAATCCGTAATATTTATTTTTTTGGAATCATTTACAATATATATTGTCGACATCGATTTGTCTTTTCGTATTGTCAAATTCTACTGAATTTACTGGTCATACTTTTGGCAGTGGCGTATATTCCGGATTGCGGATTTTTCGCTTTGCCGCCAATTCGAACGTAGCTCCGGGCAAAGTTTCGGCACGAGCGTAATCTGATTTCTGGACGCTCTCCGTGCAATGCCCAATCTGTTTTGTTTCGCTACTTGATTGCTCGATTTAATGTCAGTTGTCGATTATGTGATTAGAATAGATTTCAATTAGAGTCGGAATGCTTTATTGGATGTTTCAAAGTTATCTCGATCGTGAACGTATTCCGGAGATCACGATTGGTTTCTGATCTTGTTCTTCGATTATGTTTCTTTTGTTGCTACTGAATGTTATTGTTGAATTTACTTATTCAACTACCTCCGTGAGAGAACGGTTATTATGCTGGTCTGCCACGCAAAGCTCCCAGGTTCGATTTCCGGGATAAGAGAATATTTGAATGGCCTTTTCTCTCGTGAGTGTGGGTGTAATTTATGATTGTCTATGTATGTGGTGTCCATGGCACCCGCGATACAGGGATTCCCTAGTGCGGTGCAAAGACCGTTTGCACCATTTTATGATGCCAAGTGACAGGATGAACAAGTCGTGCGTCTGGTGGTAAGCATCACATCTACCCATAACAGTTGCAGTACCACTCAAAACTTTAAATCTGTGGAGCACTGCTTGTGTCAACACATTAAAGTTATAACTTTCGCTTGTGTCGAGTTGCATCGTACTGTTGTAACCACATTTTCTTCCCTTGCATTATGCCGGCTAAGCAACTTAATTTATAATAAAAACCGAATGTAGCCGACTGGTCAGGGGCAGTTAGTCGATTAACCACCACTCGCGCAACACGCGTTAGCTTGGAGCAGAGATCCTAGTGCAGTCTAAATGTTCTATTCTAATGCTAATTTCTAATGCCCACTGCCGCGGTGAGTACGTCATCGACAACATGCTTTTTGACTCTAGTTCATAATACTTTTTCGAACTCCGGCTCCTTTACTTCATTTTATTTCACGTACAAAAGGAGACAGAGTGAAATTGTAATAAGTTGAGGAATACTTTTAAAAAATGGTTCTAAATAAAAATCAACCAATATAAAATAAAATATTAATGTTTATGAGTCTAACAATTACATATAATATATATAAACAGCAAAACATAAATTACACCATAAATTCTTTCGTTTTATTTCAAGTTCCGTTTGGTGTTTGTCGCTACCCTTTCCCTGCTACCATAATATCTCAAAAACTGTTTCCGATCCGAACCTATTTCATCCTATTCCTCTCCTGCGTAAAGGTTTATCCACATTTTTATGTTTCCGTAAATTTTGCGATGCGCAATTTTTCCATTCGGTGAAATTTCAATTTTCTCGTGCGATTGTCGATGCCCTATCAATCTTTGTCACGTATCGGTTGTTCGATGAAAAAATAAACCATGTGCAAATACAGCCTGTAACACATCATAACTTTCACAAAATTCTAAAACAGTGTCAGTATTTATTCACTGAATATATTGACACTCTGTTCGAAATTCATATCAAAATTGCTACAACATTCTTTTTATGTTTTTTAGGAGTTTCCGGTCGCCAGTAAAGGTGCTCGGCAATCTTCAGTGGAAGCTGATTTTGGGAGTTGAAATCAGAATTAGAATTAGAACTGGAAAATAGAAAGCATTTATTGGCAAATGTCGCTATTTAATTTAATACACAATCAAGCAATCAGAGGGCCTACAGTATTGTTGGCTGTCGAATAGACAATATTAGTATTAAGTTAAGTTATGCTGATGACGTGGTGCTGCAGAGCCCATCGATCAGTGGTCTAAGAAAGACGCTGAATGTATGTGAAACGTATGCCGTGAGGCATGGACCAAGGTACAATGAAAAGGAGAGAGAGTTTCTTGTAAATATAAAGACCTAAATTATATGCCACTGCTTCTTCTAAATGGTGTAACCTTGAATCGTGTCCCTCGGTCTAAATACCTAGGACACATTATTAGTTAAAATCTTGGAGATGATGATGTTGAGAGGGAGCGCAGGGCGTTGTCGGTGCGCGGTAACATGTTGGCCAAATGTTTCAATGTAAAAATAACACTTTTCAGAGCTTACTGCCAGAATTTTTATACAGGTGCACTGTGGACCAACTTTACAGAGCGAGCGTACAACGCCTTACGTGTAATGGACAATAACATCTTTAGGGTTTTGTTGAGGCTTTCTCGCTTTTGCAGCACCTCTGGCATGTTTGCGGGTGCGTCACAGATGTTGCGATTGCGTGGGAACACCAATGGTATCCTGAGGATGATATCAGGCAGATGGGCTCGGCTGTTTTCCGTAGGTTCACCGAGTTACACGGGAACATATAATAATGTCTATAAGAATAATGTAATTTAATGTACTGTAATTGTTCTTCTTGTCAAACCAAAATAAATTAATTTGAATCTGAATTATTTGCAAGAGCGACACAGATGCATTGCTATTTCACTAGATAAAAATACTCGAGTGGTTTTGACGCGCAGAACACGCGTACGTAGGACTCGTCGGCCAAGGCAAGGCCTCAATGACCCTGACGACCATGTCACTCTCGCCTCTTTGAAGGCCAACTAAATCGCTAATCAGTCACGCTCCAGTTATAACAACCACCTTCGCTGGCGAGATTGTAGAGCCCCCATTTCAGCATGTACAGTAGTAGATTCTCTCCCCAGTAGCGACATAAGGCGAGGTCCATACCCACTTGGGCGCCCTCAGGCCCGCTACTTAGTTTTAGTTTATTGCAATGGATTTAGGAGTCTTCCTTAAAAAAAGTCAAAATATGATGCGCAGCAAGAATGGAGGTTGCGGCGAGCAGACTTGACGTATGCAGCTAGTTTTGTTAAAATCAATGTTTGAAATTCTGAATGAATTTCTTAATTTCAGTTTCCGGACATTTCTTTGTAGAAGTCTACGGAGCGTATTTTAATGCTTATTTTATCAATTTCCTTTTCAAATACCTCTGTTGAAATGCTTTAAATACTAATTCCTCTATTGCAAAATTTGAATAAAGACACAACTAACTAGACGGCGAATATTCAAAGAAAACGTGGATTCAAAAACAGACGATATATTTTTTCTTGACCTCACTTTTACCGATAATTTTATTTGTACTTACAAAATGCTCCATTACCAATAATGCCTGTGATGTTTAAGTACCAATATTGACAATACTGGGTGAAACCATGAAAGCACCTTACTACATTTTTAGTCATTCAATTTAAAAGACAAGTACGTAATCCAAATTGTTTGTTATCAAAATTTGACCTTGACTGCAATGCAAGTTAAATGGTAAAGCACAAGTCCGATCTTGCATGGACTATTATGCAAGATCGGACTTGTGCTTAGCATCAATCTGTGTATATTATTTGCAATCTACATATTCGACAATCGTGTTAAATGTGTTTATGGCCCAGCTACAGAATGAAGCCTATGCTTCATGAGAATACTATTATTCTCATTGATATTCTGCAAAAGTCCTCAATGGTTAAAAAACACTAAAAAAAAATTATAAACATGTAGATTATGTTGACTTAAAATCAGGATGGTAATTTGCTTCAAAGTCCTTTTGTCCTTCAAAGACATTTGACATGGATGTCTATTATTAATTTGTATTTTGTTTTTCGTATATGATATTGAATGTCAAATGAACGAATTTTGACTTTGGCAAAAATCATTGATCGTTGTTATTCTGCTACATAGTAACTGTTTCTAAGCAACATTTTCCATCTTTTAATTTTTTAAAACAATTTCTATATTTAAATTCTATCTTTCAATCTCAACAATTTCTAAAGTTTAATCATCTACTCTGTTATCGAACCTTGAATATCTCTACCAGAGTGGTTTTGGCACGTTGCTCCGTGTTTTTAGTTCTTCTGTATGTCTTAGAGTCCTGGACCTTAACTCAAAACATGAGCGACCGCTGAGAAGCTTTTGAAATGTGGGTCTACAGAAAAATTTTAAAAATGTCATGTACAGATAGAGTGTCCAACGAAAGAGTATTGCAGATGGTGAATTAGAGGTATGCGTACTGTCAAAAACCCCAAACTACAGTACTTTGATCATATAATACGACCTACTCCCACTAATTATGCAAGGAAAGATACAGGGAATGCAACCACCTGGAAGAAGGCGTACTTCGTGGCTTAAGAATCTCCGGACATAGTTCAATCTGAGCAGAAGATCCGTGTTCCACGCAGCTGTGTATAAAATACAGATAGCCCTAATGATAGCCGACCTCCGGTAGGAGATGACACCTCAAGAAGCAGAAGATAGTAACATTATGGAGAAAAAGGCATTTACAGTAGAAAAACGGATTCTAATCTAGTGGATCTTTATCTTATTTGTCGATATTGTGCTTGTTACTACAATCACTGTGTTTGTTGTTGCAATTATTGTGCTCATTGTTGCAATCATTGTGCTCGTTACTACAATCAGTATGTTTGTTGCTTCGATCATTGTGCTTGATAGGCCCAAATGATAAGAAGTTATTATTACCTAGAAGACTACCGTGAAAATTGGAACATGGACTGGTTCGAAACACGAAGGGCAAAAAATGGACTTAGATACGTGGTTTTTCCGTTTAGTTAATTTTAATTTACATTATTGCTTTAATCAACATCTCCTTTATTTAAATTGTTTTTTTTTTCAGTCTACAGTGAAATAGAGTACCTACCCGTAATATGATAATTACGTCATGCGAATGCCGAAAAAACGCCAAAAGTGCGTCAGCTCTCGACAGACCCGAAGATTAAGATGTCTCGCAATAAAAAACCTAACAATAAAATATTCATCAAGCATTTGCGGCAGTGTATCAATCCGAACGGCTTACGGCTGTCGATTTCAATCTACCCACCGGTTTATTACCAGTAAGCCTTTCGAGTTTTTCCCTGGCCACTTGCCAGGACTCCGTAATTTATGACTATAAAAAACCGGTCGAGCGTAAAGGGAGACAAGTATTTCATGCTACGTGATTGTTTTACTGAAGAACATGAGAAATAGAATTTCGTAGATAAGAATATTCTTGTCCTCAAAGATTAGAGGGGTAGGTGAAAAGAAAAGAAAAATATCTAGCCTTTCTAGGATCAAAGAATCATTATATAACTCTATATTTTTTTACAATAATATCGATGAACAAGTCGTGCGCCGGGTGGTACGCTACACGCCTGTCCATAACAGTTGCAGTGCCATTTAGATCTTTAAATCGCAAAGATCTGAGGGGTACTGCCACTGCGTCCGTCATCCTGAGACATAAGTTGACAAGTCCCATGTGCCTGTAATTTCACCAGCAACCTTACCCTTCAAAATCGGAACACAGTAATGCTGACATTACTGTTTAGTGGCAGAAATAGGTAAGGTGGCAGTACTACCCTGGACGAACTCTTTCACAAGGAAATGATATGATATTAGACATCATATTACCAAAGTAATTAACTGCCTCCGCGGCCGGACGGTTACTAAACTGCACTGCCACGCAGAGAGAGAGTTGAGAGAAATATTTGTATGGCCTACATTTATTTCTCTCGTGAGTTTGTGTGTAATTTGTGTATATATATGTGACGGTGTGACCTCCGTATACCGTCATTCCACCTTTTTGTATCGCCTCTCTCCATTCGTATCGTATCATTTTTTCTTCTTCCACTCATATTTAAATTTAAAATTGTTCCATTTTACCTCGCATTCTGATTTTGTTTCTTTTCATCGTCACTCTCTGCGCGACCACGGTAGCGAATAGACCATTATTTATCTTTTTGAATCGTTTACTAGCTATATTTATACAGTTTACATTTTAAAGATTATATTTGTTAAAACCGAATAAATAAACCGATTAAATATCTATAAACTGGACTTTCAACGTTTGAATTGCTAAATTTACTAAATAAGATGTTGCAGGCTGCGAGGCTGCGGAGGCTATTACTGCTATTCAGGCTACACACCTTTACAATCTGCCAGAACGCCCCCAGCACCAGCAGCACCTCTCACATATGTGTCCATGACACCTGCAATACAGGGTTTCCCTAGTGCGGGGCTAAGAGTGTGTGCGTGTTATTTATGTATTATTTATTTATAGCGCCGTTGGTGACACTTGTGCAGTAGATCGGCTGGAATCATGATAGTTTTTGAAACCCTGTTATCTAATAACTGTCACCTAGTAAATATTTCCAATCATGAGGCTCAATTTACATCGCCGCGGAAGGGAATGGGAGGCAATTTTGTAACGAAATAGTACTGAATAACGAGCTATACGTGAATCGTGTAACGTCCAATCTAGACAGAGCTACTAGTGTTGCTCGGAGCTTATAGTGGCATACAAATAACTGCCTATATCTGATTGGTTTAGAAAGAAATCGCCATAGCGAAAAATGAAAAAAAAAAACGATGAAAAACTTTTCTTCTGTGTTAAAGTATACAGTCGCGTGCAATGAAATGTATACGTTCACTTATTTTCGAAAATATGAAAACATTAGATATTTCAAAATATGTATCCTGGTGCTGTTTTCAAAAAGATGTAATCACGACATTGTTTTATAAATTGTATACTTTTACATCAAAGAAAAGTAAACAAACTACAACCTGTGGAATATATACACTCCTGGTGTTAAATACATGTATCCATATTACACAATGCATTTGCATTAGAATGTAAATAATTAGGATGGTCATATTACCATAAATATGTAGTAACACTTTTAAAACTACGAAATTTGTTAGATTTTAGTAACATTTGCATCGTGTTCAAAAATATGTACACACAATGTAGTTGCCATACAATGTAAACATACGCGCCGGTTGCAAACATTTTGTGCGTATTTTGCTAGCTCGGGCGGCTTCTATGTTAGTGTTATTCGGTTACACTACCCTCAATTTTTTTTGTACATACAATATACGTAACTTTACTACCGTAAATTTCCATGCCAAACGTTTATCATGCCATGCAGAAGTCCCGGGTTCGGCTCCTGGGATATATTCTCGTTCTTTGTGCGACATCTGACCGAAACAATTACTGTCAAATAGAAGTAATACTCGACTATATTTAAAAGATCATGTCAGGTATGAAGCTTCATTCGCATCATGTATCTTTGATTTTGGTGGAGTATTATTTATTCGACATCAACTAACGGCGGTACGGGTGTCTCCATGGCATCCGCCACAGGGTTTCCCTAGTGCGAAGCCATGAGTGTGTGCGTCATTTTTTTTTTCTACTGATCCAAGTCAAGCTGTCCAAATACCATTGCGGAAGTTATACGCCAGGGTATTGTGTACTTTATTACAATACTTGGAAGTTGCAATTGCCAACAAAGCATGCCCACTGTTTATCGTAGATAGATGCCTGAAAACAGTAGCGTACTTAGTTTGTATTGCAGCTTGAATACTGAATGTTCCTAATAGACTTATCGGCCAGATGAGGAAAGCTCTAAATTTACAATCTCCACCTGCCTGTAACCTCTCACTTAATATTCTATTTAGTTTCCAAGTTACGGAAGCTTGCTAATGTGCGCTTCATTTAAATAAGGCAGCGCAGGGCTCTTTCAAACCTGCTTGAGACAATCCTGTTTTATTAGATCAAATGTTTTAGGTATTTAATAACGATGAACTAAATATCTTACAAATAAAAAAACATACGATATACCTAAGGATATTGTCTAAAGAAAGTGCTAATTGGTTACACGATAGAATGCACTATACCCGATCATATAAAATCACGAAAACAGGCTAAATAAAAAAAAACTAATTATTTCAGAATAAATATCTAACTTTGCACATTATTTTTATATGGAGATATTTCCTGAAAATCCAGGCCTAGACTTTGTACAGAGTCCGCTGTGCTTTGCCTCAAGCATAGTGTTCGGTATTACACGGATAGAAGTATGCCTGTGTATGCGTGCTTCCTTGATCTGTCTAAGGCTTTCGATATGGTCTCGTATAACGTGTTGTGGCATAAGCTGAGTTGTGAGACAAATCTCCCGTTTTAGATTATTGCGATTTTCGAGTTTTGGTATCGAAACCAGATCAACAATGTTAAGTGGGCTGGGTCGCTGTCGGAACCATACAGGTTGGGATGCAATTGTATTGATTGGCGAGCTCAGCAGTACTAATGTTGGCTGCTCATTGGATGGCGTTATGGTTAACCAATCAGCTATGCAGATGACATGGTGTTGCTAAGCTCATCAATATGTGCCCTCCGTGAGCTACTTAAGATATGTGAAAACTATGCTGTTGCCCAAGGAGTCAGGTATAATACAAAGAAAAGTGAGCTCCTGATGGTTAAGCCGCGAGGTGGAGAAGTGGTCGTTGTACCGCCGGTCTTCCTTTGTAACAGTGAGCTTACTAGAGTTTTTAAATTTAAATACCTGGGTCGCTGGGTGACAGATGATCAGTCCAATCTGGTGGATATAGAGAGAGAACGGAGAGCCCTTGCAGTCAGATCAAATATGCTCGCCTGCAGGTTTGCACGTTGTATCTGAATATTATGTCCGCAAGGTTCTTCTCTGTCACAACCTGATAAGCTCTAATCTCTGGGGTAATTTTCCCAAAACAGCGCGCATCATTTTCCTCGAACTCTCTCTCCTTTGGGACTGCCATCAAGACCCTCCACTCAAATGGTATTATGCCCTGGTCAATGAGGCTCAGGATGTCCCTACAGTCAAATATACCTGTCGTTAAGTAGTGCATTACCACACTTTTTGTAGATGGTGTGGGTCCTACAGGGAAATGTTCATGCAATGTTCTGAATGCTTTGCCATCATACTCATGTATCCATTCTGATACCCGAGGTATGATTGCCTTGTCAGAGATAATGTCAATGGTGTCTATGTGATAGTTGAACTCAAAATTCTTAAGCAGGGTAACAATCGGGTGGCAATCGGGTGGCAATCGGATGGAAGTCGCCCACATCTCCCACCGACCCAACATCAAGCTTCTCTGTGGAGCTCCATTCTACTGTTCCCATTTCTAGTCTTCCCTTATTGGTCTTGAGTTTCTGGTGCAACTCTTCTAGAATTAGTGAGAGAGATGCATTGATTTGTAGTAGTGTTTTACCAGTTGTGGATACCATGCTTTTCTTTTCTAAGTGTTCAAAAAAGTCAGACCCAAACAAGTGAGTCCTTCTTCCGCTGAATGTAGGAACCCCGACCACTTGATTGTACACTCCTGTGAGTAATCCGCTTTGGTTTGTCTTTAAATCGTAAGTCAGATCTAATGTTATTGTGCTTAAGAACTCAGGGGATAACTCTATGTCTCTGAGGATTGATCCTATCACAAGGGACGGCAACATATTAAATAGTGAGTATGCTCTTTGATGAGTATTGGATAGTAAATCCATCATCCTCTGAAAGCACAGTCTGGTCTCTGCCAGGAGAGAGTAGCCAGGATACTTCCTGTCGTGAATGGAAGCATAGCAGTCTACTGAAAACCACGCAGCACACATATCAGCGAAACAAAGGATGAGAGTGTAGGGTACGAGGAAACATGTGAGGGGTGTCACTTTTACCACACTTTTTGTAGATGGTGTGGGTCCTACAGGGAAATGTCCATGCAATGTTCTGAATGCTTTGCCATCATACTCATGTATCCATTCTGATAGCCGAGGTATGATTGCCTTGTCAGAGATGATGTCAATGGTGTCTATGTGACAGTTGAACTCAAAATTCTTAAGCAGGGTAACACTTGAGAAAACCTCTGGATCCCATTTGATGTGGCGGTCTCTCCCGACTCGTTAGAGTAAAGGCAGGCTCTTATATGAGGGTGGGTATCCTTTCTCAAAGTTACGTTAGGCCATTTTTTGTGTGTTTTGTAAAACTGTCTACAAAACTCTTTTTTAAACATGTTGTTTATGGCCTGAGCAGCAGGCTCCAGCTCTCTTTTCAAGATCATCCCTTTGGTCATCCAGCTGGCTGCGCTGAGATCCATGTCCACAAAAGGGTGAGCCATTGTTTTCCACAGGCCTGCTAGCTCCAACCTCAACATGGCATGAGTGGGGCTTGCGATGGTTTTTACTTCTGCCAAGAAGAACGGTGTTGTCTTTAAATCGTGAGTCAGATCTATTGTTACTGTGCTTAAAAACTCAGGGGAGAACTCTATGTCTCTGAGGATTGATCCTATCACAAGGGATGGCCACATTTTAAATAGTGAGTATGCTCTTTGTTGAGTATTGGATAGTAAATCCATCATCCTCTGAAAGCACAGTCTGGTCTCTGCCAGGAGAGACCAGGCAGGATACCTCCTGTCGTGAATGGAAACATAGCAGTCTACTGAAAACCACGCAGCACACATATCAGCGAAGCAAAGGTTGAGAGTGTCGGGTACAAGGAAACATGTGAGGGGTGTCACTTTTACCACACTTTTTGTAGATGGTGTGGGTCCTACAAGGAAATGTCCATGCAATGTTCTGAATGCTTTGCCATCATACTCATGTATCCATTCTGATAGCCGAGGTATGATTGCCTTGTCAGAGATAATGTCAATTGTGTCTATGTGATAGTTGAACTCAAAATTCTTAAGCAGGGTAACAATCGGGTGGCAATCGGGTGGAAGTCGACCACATATCCCACCGACTCAACATCAAGCTTCTCCGTGGACCTCCATTCTACTGTTCCCATTTCTAGTCTTCCCTTATTGGTCTTGAGTTTTTGGTGCAACTCTTCTAGAATTAGTGAGAGAGATGCATTGATTTGTGGTAGTGTTTTACCAGTTGTGGATACCATGCTTTTCTTTTCTAAGTGTTCAAAAAAGTCAGACCCAAACAAGTGAGTCCTTCTTCCGCTGAATGTAGGAACCCCGACCACTTGATTGTACACTCCTGTGAGTAATCCGCTTTGGTTTGTCTTTAAATCGTGAGTCAGATCTAATGTTATTGTGCTTAAGAACTCAGGGGAGAACTCTATGTCTCTGAGGATTGATCCTATCACAAGGGATGGCCACATTTTAAATAGTGAGTATGCTCTTTGTTGAGTATTGGATAGTAAATCTATCATCCTCTGAAAGCACAGTCTGGTCTCTGCCAGGAGAGAGTAGCTAGGATACTTCCTGTCGTGAATGGAAGCATAGCAGTCTACTGAAAACCACGCAGCACACATATCAGCGAAGCAAAGAATGAGAGTGTAGGGTACAAGGAAACATGTGAGGAGTGTCAGTTTTACCACACTTGTAGATGGTGTGGGTCCTACAGGGAAATGTCCATGCAATGTTCTGAATGCTTTACCATCATACTCATGTATCCATTCTGATAGCCGAGGTGTGATCGCCTTGTCAGAGATGATGTCAATGGTGTCTATGTGATAGTTGAACTCAAAATTCTTAAGCAGGGTAACACTTGAGAAATCCTCTGGATCCCATTTGTATGTGGCGGTCTCTCCCCACTCGTTAGAGTAAAGGCAGGCTCTTATATGAGGGTGGGTATCCTTTCTCAAAGATACGTTAGGCCATTTTTTGTGTGTTTTGTAAAACTGTCTACAAAACTCTTTTTTAAACATGCTATTTATGGCCTGAGCAGCAGGCTCCAGCCCTCTTTTCATGATCATCCCTTTGGTCATCCAGCTGTCTGTGCTGAGACCCATGTCCACAACAGGGTGACCCGTTGTTTTCCACAGGCCTGCTAGCACCAATCTCAACATGGCATGAGTGGGGCTTGCGATGGTTTTTACTTCTGCCAAGAAGAACGGTGTGGTCTTTAAATCGTGAGTCAGATCTAATGTTATTGTGCTTAAAAACTCAGGGGAGAACTCTATGTCTCTGAGGATTGATCCTATCACAAGGGATGGCTACATTTTAAATAGTGAGTATGCTCTTTGTTGAGTATTGGATAGTAAATCCATCATCCTCTGAAAGCATAGTCTGGTCTCTGCCAGGAGAGAGTAGCCAGGATACTTCCTGTCGTGAATGGAAGCATGGCAGTCTACTGAAAACCTCGCAGCACACATATCAGCGCAGCAAAGGATGAGAGTGTAGGGTACAAGGAAACATGTGAGGGGTGTCAGTTTTACCAGGCACAGCAGGGAGATTAAATTAACGCTTTTTAAAGCATACTGTCTAACCTTCTACACGTGTAGCGTGTGGGTGAAGTACAATGAGGTGACCCTAATTACAATATAACAACGCGTTTAGGATGTTGTTGGAGTTACCACGACACTGTAGCGCTTCAGACAAGTTCGCTAAGACATGCACAGATGGCTTTCATGCCATTCTGAGGAAACGGGCTGACTCACTTTGGCGACGTGTGCGTGGGTGCCCCAATAGTATTCTAAAAGTTGTGGCAGATAAAATTGACTGCCCCATCCAGGCCCACTGGATGAAACTTCATGTGGCGGTTTAGTTTTAGTTTACATAAGTGTGTTAATTTCAATTTTATATTTAAACAATCCCAATTTTATATTTAATGTTTTAATTATTCGTGGTTGTATATTTTTTTAACTTTTAATTGTATAATTTTAATTTATTTTAATACTATCTTATTTTATTTTAATTTCAGCATTTGAATAGCATCAAACTAACCTTATTCCTAAGTTTTTTATTAACAAACTATGGAAAATTGTTTTTGGTCCGAAATAAAGTATTATATTTCTCTTTAAGTACTGCCGAGAGCCTAAATTTTGGTTTTTAACTGAAGCTGTATAGTTATTAATTTCACATTAAGCAACGGTGTCGATAACACGACTCGCCGTCCTCTGCCCCGTCAGTCGCCATTGGGCGTTTGTCAACATCGGATCTGTGTGAAATTTTCTCCGCCCGATATTTATTAATCTTATTAATTTTCTCCGCGCGGATTGCAGGACGAGCGGCCGAACCCCAACACCTAACCTTCTAAAATCTAGGCAATGTATTCCGTGACATTGGTTCACTTAGGATACAAGTTTTGCGAAAGGGACTTTTGCGAAAGGGACATTTTGCGAAAGAGATATTTTGAGAAATGGACATTTTGCGAAATGGACATTTTGCGAAAGGGACTTTTTGCGAAAAGAACATTTTACGAAATGATTATTTTGCGAAAAGAACATTTTGCGAAAAAAACTATTTGCGAAAGGAACATTCTGATATGTGGACTTTTTGTGTGCTGTAGAAATTTTGCGAAGTGAACATTCTGCGACTGAACGCTTCGTTCGAGGGGTTCAAATTTCGCATCGTCGCATTTATACTTCGCAAGACCATAATGCAATTGCTTAACAATCAACTTGATGTAAATTAAGGAGAACTCTTTATAGGAGACCTTGTGTACACCTTTTGCAAATTGAAGCACGTTGAGGTTCTTGCCGCGTCACGTCCCGAGATATTTCCAAGACCGTCAAGCATTTGCATGCTAGACTCCTAGCATGCAAATTTCATTAACCAGCTTTCCTGAAGGTTTTTGCAGATTAGTTTCAGATTTCCTAGTTAACTGATGCATGTGAGCGTTCTCCGAAGGTTTTAGATCATATAATTCATATAAGGGTAACTTGTCTCAGCAATTATTTTCCTGTGCGCAATTTTGTTAATACCTGATGGCTTTAAGGGAATAGACTGACAAATTCGCTGACAAATATTTTTTTACAAAGACAAGAAGGATGAACCTATTTTTGTACAGAAACTTCGTCAGAAGCAGTGTACTGAAAAGCTATTGAACTTTTTACGAAACTAATTTTATTTCAGTTAAGTGGCCAATGACCATGTCAATGTTATTTGGTGCAAAATTTACAAAGTTTGTTGATTGTGTAACGGCATGATATATCAAATTACGTACGCCTACTGAAATTGTAAGTGCATGGTGCATTTCATAATTAAGTAACTTAAGTTAGTCTACACACGGCGCTTCGTTAACACTTATTGTAAACAATAATAATAAACTGATTGTATTCTACCCGGGACTCAGTGATTACGTACCTATCCCACTAGATATGTATAATAATTATTCTTCACAACTTAAAATCAATAAATATTATAATAATGCTAAGAGATAATGAAAATACATAATGAAAATAGAAAATGTATCCACTTAGTAAGTTTTGTTTGCAATGCCCTTGCAAGGTTTATGTTGGATCTTGTAATAACTTTAATACCTTTTTCTGTATCACATAAAGCATTAGATGACATGACTGACTAATAGAAAGTAACTTTTTAAAGTATTGTGTCGATGATCCGGCTCTCGTAGGATCAAAGATGTCGATGTTCTAGATCCATGGTGTTCTTGTTCTGGATCGGTTGACTGTATTTGTTCAGGTTCTTGCTCTTGCTTAGGATCGGAAATATAACACTTGTTCAACTGCTTACTACTGACTACGTTTACTGCTCGAAATGTTCCTACTTATATTCTAATGGTAATCTCTCAAGTAGTACGGGTGCAGGCGGAGACATCGTACAACGCGCTGTGCGGGGTGCGGGAGATGGTGACGCACTCTCGTTCGGGGCGCGGGGCGCAGAGTGCTCTTGTGCGTGGCTCGGTGTCCGTAACATATTAGGTATAAACATTGACTTACAAATAAATGGACG
The DNA here is from genome assembly GCF_003589595.1 of Hyposmocoma kahamanoa. Taxonomy (NCBI): domain Eukaryota; kingdom Metazoa; phylum Arthropoda; class Insecta; order Lepidoptera; family Cosmopterigidae; genus Hyposmocoma; species Hyposmocoma kahamanoa. The sequence continues at coordinate 1,881,555 of NW_020654684.1, forward strand.
ACGGGTCTAATACAAAAACCACGAAAAAAATGTCCCATGTCACCCTATTTAAACGTAGTGACATGTAAAGGAATATGAAAAAGCTAAAACGTTGAATTTAAATTGTAATGTCATCGCAGTACTGTCTAATTTTGCTTGCTTCGCTGTCAGTCGAACAAACGAAGACTAAAGCGTGAATGACGCTCTGTATACGATTTTAACGCCCTATAAGTTCTGATACTTTTTAGCGCGGACCCGACGTCCATATAATTGTAAGTCAATCAAACTTTCTCATTATTAAAGTGTAAAAGCCATCGTTTTTGTTTTAAAAAGGTAGTGTAAAGAATTGTGTTTACTAAATGATGAAGAAGAAAAAGACTTCGAAATTGTAACCAAAAATATACATCCAAAATGCAATTAAATATATAAAAATGAACGAAGATTTACGTTACGCACCTCAGGATTCTTTATTAAGGAACAATATTTTCGTCTGAATGTCGTCAACGACTGAGACATTCGTTGAAACGCATTTGCAAATCGCGTATGCAAATGACTGAAGTATTATGTAAATGGGTAAAGACCAAGTGTTTGATATCATAATTTATAGCAGTGTTTTAATCGACGCGGGCGGTTACAATTTAAGCCCAACAGATATACTTCGGAACTTTGGTTTGCACAACGCACAAATTAGGTCAAGCATTTCGCCTCATCGTACTAAATTATGTTTGCTGGAAGAGATAAAATTTTAGTATTTTATTGAACAAGGATTTTTATATGTCGGAGATTTATAAGAAAATATAAATCTGTTTAAAAATGTATCTGGAGAGCTGTTTAAAACTCTATATCTATATATTTTTTTCACAATATTAAGTGACGGGAGTTGTGCGCCTGATGGCAAGCTACACACCTGTCCATAACAGTTGCAGTGCCACTCGGAGCTTTAAATCGCGATCTGAGGGGTACTGCCACTGCGCCCGTCATCCTGAGACATAAGTTGACAAGTCCCGTGTGCCTGTAATTTCGCCAGCACCCTTAACCTTCAAACCCGGAACAAATTAATTAACATTACTGCTTGGCGGCAGAAACAGGTAAGGTGGCAATACTTACGTGGACGTACTTCTCACGACCTCAAGTACATGGTTTTAAATTTAGATGCTTTACAAACATTATTTTCCAATGCTAAAAATCACACAATGGTAAAATATGTCAAGTTCGATCGTCGTTTGTTTTTTATTTAACTTAAACTAAAATTAGGACTCCTATGTGGGATTCCTATGTGTAACAATCGCGAAAACCTAAGAACTTGAACTAAAATTGATTTTAAAAGTCTAATTAAGAGTCTAATTAAGAATTCATTCGAAGATACTCCCCAAGCAGCACGCCCATATCTAAATATATACCTGTAAGTACCTGTAAGATATCTGATAGAATTTAATTCGATTGAATATTTTAAAAGCTCTAATTCCCTCAAGATATCTTGAAGAAGGTTTCTAGATAATTTAACGTAAAAGTGGGCACAACTTTATTAGTAGATCACAAGAGTGCTTTGAGAAACTATCTGTAGGTAGTCTTAAGAGTGATTCTTATCTTTTTT
>NW_020654684.1:1883137-1901100 GCF_003589595.1 Hyposmocoma kahamanoa
AATATTTCTGACTTTTTCGCGCAATGTTTAATCGGTTAGAAAGCGCGAATTGACGTGCGACTTTAAATACATTATGAAAAGTGATGTAAAACCTGTCATAAAAGTAATGCGCTCGCTAAATTTTAAATATTTATGTATAAAATAGAAACTTAATAAAAATACAGTTATCGACTATCGGTTTTAAATATTTAAAGAAAGCTTAAGTATACAAAATAACTCACAAAACAAACCATTCCCAAGAAGTTCTAGGCTTCTTCAAGCTAATTTCAACCTAGATTTACTTTTTTAAAAGAAAAGAAATTTTTCTCGGCTACTTCATAGTCATTCTTTAAAAATAAAAATAGCGATAAGAATTTAAATTTTTTTTCAAAATGTTGGGAGCATTTTGTCTATATCTTTATCTATAGAAAAACTTTAGAATACGTAAAGATTATTTTTACTTGCTTTATGTAGTTGATCTTGTAGAAGAATATTCACTCCTATGAATCTTTTGTGATTGACTACAAAACGCGATGTTTCTAAGTGATTTTTTCTTTTGATAGTATTACAAAACCTTTATAAAAGTTATAGGTATAGTGAGCGTATTATGCAATAAAAAACTTATCAAAACACTAGGTCCAAAAAACAATTTAAAAAATCCAATTTGTCGCAAAAAAACGTTCTTCTGTATAATTAGAAAGGTAAATATATTCCCTATCATATAAATATAAGGAATATACCTAACCTACGTTGGAAGAAATAAAATTTTCTTTATAAAATTAAGAAAATTTTAAAATTTTGACTTGAGTGAAATAAGTCTATAAGAACAATTTCTTTTTTCTAAAACCATATATAGAAAACTATTATCTAAATCTATATCATATTAAGACTGTTTATATATATAGCAGATATAAGGCGTATAATATATATAAACAAAGTGTGCTCCTTGGGTCTGTTAGTAAAAATTACTATTTAGAACTTAAGGTTCTTTTTCTTCATTACCCGGCTCTTCCAGTGAGCATCTCTATATATCATTATGGTCCCAGGTGCATCTGCTACCCTCGTCAGAATCATGATAATCCTGTCACGGTGATCCGACTTCATTTCCTCGCGACAGGACTGTCCACCGCCTGTCCAGCTTAATCGTTGGCTTGCAATGGTATTAACTCGTTTGTTTTCGGAAATGTCATAAGTAGACGTTTCTTTTTCAAGTCACCCAACGTGATGGATTAGATCCCTGAAATTAGCATGTTCATGACGTGACTCACAATATAAATCTTTTTAACTTGGTGAATCAGAAAAAATCGACAAAACATTTTTATACCCAGAAGATTATATTTCAATTATGATAATATTTGTTATTCTGCTAAAATCTAGTTCCTGTGGCAGTTGAGCTTAAAAGTGCGTCAGTGATGGTATTCATTAATTCAATCACTAACGATTGACATTGCTTTACTAAAACTACCATTACGATGCATATCTAATTTTCATTCTATTTTGGATGCAAATTGTTTGATGATAAAAATTTGACTCGAACACTATTCTTTTAGCAATATATCGTCCTCCAGGCTATAGCCGCTCACGCGATGCGCTCATCCTACCGCAAAATGGCGGCTATTTGGTTTCGCAAATTAGAAAAGCATTCAGTTTAAATACAAGTTTTTATAAATAAAAATTATTATTCTGCATTGCTAAATAAATACCCTCCGTACTACCAACAAAAACATCTGAAATAAAATGCAGTAATACACCGCAAATCCTGCACTTAAAAAGCACTAATGAAATTTTTGGTGTACTTGGATAAATATGATAATATTCCATTTGAGTGGTTCTAACGTTTACCATGAAATTACTCCATAAAGTATAAACATTTATATTCAGGGTAAACTTAAAAAACGCTACTTACGGTATGTTTTCAATAAATGAACACCGAAATCACCAGCTCAAACAATAACACACACAATTGTCGTGACTTATTTTTGAAGTTGTTTATTCTTTTTACATGACAGACCCAGGCATTAGAAACTTTATGATTTGCTGGAGTAGGTACCGAAATAGCAATTAATATTAGTTCTTTTACCTGTTATAACTTCGATATCCGATAAATCGGTATAAAATCATCACCAGCACCTCTAGGTGTGGTATGCGTCTACGGCTGCATGTATCGCGTGAGCGGATAAGGATATTTCTAAATTTCTTAATTCACTCAACATAATCTTACTGAACATTAAACAAGATAAAAATATTCTTAAATAGACTTAAATATAAACATTCATGAACAATGTCTAGATTCAGTCAAACATAGTTACCTAAATTTATTAGCTTCACATGGCTTACTACCTACACATTCGTTGCCCACGCGATTTCAGGCTTGCCTCGATCACTTTGTCATAAATACAACTCTACCGGCTTTCACTTATGTGACCCACTCAGCACTGAGCGATCATAAAACAGTCTTATTATTCCTACACAAGAAAATTTCTAAAAATGCTGCAAAACAAGTTATTGTCCGCATTAATTATGATCAGTTAGATTTAGGTTTAATGCAACTTAATTTTGAACACGTGTATTACACTCAAAATCCTCACTTAGCAGCGGATCTAATGATCAGCCTCATTACAAAAGTTATCGAGTCAAATTCAAAAACTGTTAAAATACCTAACCGTAAGACAATTACGAAGCCGTAGCTTACTCCGGGCCTTCTTCGATGTATCCGGCATCTATATCCGACATATCGAAGAAGGTTGTCTCTAGACAACCTACACAAATAGTTGAAAAAGTCACCCAATAATGAAATCTTAAGAACATCCTTTACTAGATACAGAAATTACTGTAACAATCTTTTGAGAAAGAAAAAATTACACTTTGAGAGGAATGAAATAAGTAATGCTGTAATAATGCTAAACAGCTCTGGACGGCTATAGACTCGATAACAAACAAGAGTAAAGAAGAAAGACATAACATCACGTTTGTTACATATGTCAGACAATCCGCTTCAATCTGTTAACAAAGTCAATAAATTTTTCGCAATCTTGCTGAGAACATAGTGATTGTGTCAACTAGTGACGCATCCCACACTACTAACAATATAAACTCCCAGTCTATGGCGTTTTTACCAACGGATGAAAAGGAAGTTGAACAGTTGATTATAACCCTACGTAACGGTTGTGCTATGGGATGGGACAGAATTACTTGTGGTTTACTAAAAAAAACATTTAAATGTAGTAGTACCACCCATTGCTTACATTTGCAACCTCGCACTTGCGGGCCAGTTTCCAAAATCGTTTCCAAAATCGTTTAAAAGAGCATTAATACACCCTATCTATAAAAGTGGGGACAGAGACAGTGTCAACAACTACAGACCTATAGCTATGCTATCTGCGTGCGTGTCTGCCTTATCGAAAATACTGGAAAGTATCATGAACAAGAGGCTTGTGAACTTTTTAGACAAGGGCAACATACTATCACCTTCATAGTATGGCTTTCGGGCTGGCAAATCCACAGCTGGTGCTGTTCGTGATCTGACAAACTTTGTTGTCACAAACATGGATGATGGGCAGAAGGTTTTGGGCATTTTTCTGGATCTTGCTAAAGCTTTTGACACTGTCTCTGTGCCTATTCTCATTAGGAAAATGGAAAGAATGGGAATCTAGGGTATTCAATTTAAATTATTCGAGAACTATCTGAGTGATCGTACCCAGTGTACCTATATTGTGGTGAGAAAATAAACAAATTTATTATTATCAACTTATTATTATCATTTCATCATCAATGTAGTCTTCAAGTTACATTATTTTTGTCACGTGCCATCGATTTGCTATTGCTATATCGATTTGCTATTGATTTGCTATTTGAATTGCAAAATACCCAAAAATACCATTGCATTTTTTGGTATTTTGCAGCAGGCAGCACTTCACACAAGGAGCTCTATTGCTGCTTAATTTTTTTTTGTTTGATAGTCAAAAAGAATTTACGATTTAAATACTTATTTCTTTTTCTATAACACGTATGATAGACATATATACTGTATTTACTTACTTACTATATATACGGCATTTTACTTTGAATAATTTAGAAGAGAATAGAGAATAGTTGTCCTGCAGAAACGTGCAGTTAGGGCAATTTACAATCTGGGCCCCAAAGTATCTTTGAGAGATAAGTTTAAGGAAATTAACATTCTTATACTAGCCTCACAATAGATTTATGAAAATGTAATTTATGTTAAAAGGAATAGTAATTTATTTATGAAAAATAGTGACAGACATAACATTCATTCGAGAAATAAAAATAAACTAGCTTTTATTGATAGTCGTCTTTACAAAGTCAATAAATCATTTAAGGGGCAATGTATATATACGCTTCTATAACAAGATTTCGGTTGATATACAAAATTTACCTTTCACGGGGTTGAAACAATAGTGAAACAAAAACTTCATACTAAAGGTTATTATACAACTTCTGCGTACTTGAATGACAAAATTCCGTGTTAGTAACCCGTTTAGCTCATGGAGGTAGTCTCGATCTCTGATGTTTCAAATAAACAAATATATATATTGTAAATGTAGAATGTGTACAAATGTAATTTACAAAGAGCAACCCCTAGAGTATCTTGCTCATTCTTCTCAGGGGAATCTGCCTTACGAATGAGCGGTAGAGTTTAACCATTGTGACGATTTCAAGTGTTATAATGCTTACCTATGAGATAAAGATTATTTTGAATTTCAATTTGAATATAGTAGTGTCTAGACGCTGTAAATAGTACGATTGCGCAAATATTTCTATCTCCTACAATTTGTCTTAAAGATGAACGCTTGGTTAACATCCTTTGTCTGCTGTTGCTAAAGCAAACATTTGAATTTCCCTTGTATTACGAGAACGGAGGAATGCATATGTTGCATTCCCTCTATCGCAAATGAACTTAGCTTATAATTCTAATGGAAAGATGTTATTTACATATATTCTGTTGTAAATAATTCACTTTCGTCATTAACTTATCATTGTGTAAGAGATGACGTTTGAATACAAGTTACTTAATTGAAGAAGATAAAGTCATCATCCAGAGGGGATAAGATGACATTTTGTATAGAAGGGTCAGTTCATTGTTATTGGGCCAGGCATTGGATTTTAACATGGCGCGTCTAAGGGTCGCAACTAAGCCTGAATCAGGACCATTGTTGCACTTGCGTTGCTTTCTCTCCATTTAAGCACTCTGCTAGATAATCGTTGAGAATTGCGGTTGCTTTGTAGTTGGGATGTAAGGTTTGTGAACCGCATCACTGCATTTGTGGGCTCATGGTTGAGGATAACGGCCGCCACGGTCTTAGTTGTCAGAGGTGCGCGGGGCGGTTTTCAAGATATCATGCAATAATTGATTCAGTTCGCCGGGCTTTGGTATTGGCTAATGTGCCTTGTGTCTTGGAACGTCCGGGGTTGTGCCTTACAGATGGCAAGATACCTGACGGCCTTACACTGGTTCCATGGCAGAAAGGTCGGTGCCTTTTGTGGGACGCTACGTGTGTCGGTACGTTTATACCGTCCCACCAGACTCACACCACCATATCAGCCGGGTTTGCTACAGAGTATACGGCAAAATTGAAACATGCCAAGTACAGTACCATGGAACCAACGTACGATTTTGTGCCAATTGCAGTGGAGACTGCGGGGACTTGGGATGCGGAGGCCAAAGAATTCATCAGGGAGTTGGGCCGTCGGCTTAGAGATAAAGGCTGTGATCCACGCTCTAGATCTTACTTGGTGCAACAAATTTCGTTGGCCATTCAGAGCGGTAATGCTGCCAGTGTTAAGGGGGCGTTTGAACCAGCTGAGATTCCGAGCGGTCCTTTTTCATTGTAATAGTTGGATAGTTCTTATCTCAGTAGACGTATAGAAAAGAGAAGAACAAGAGTCAAAGTCATGTTAAAGTGATTATAACATGTAGCATATATATGAATCGTACACACACACACATACGTAATGTAAATAATAATAAATCTGGCATCTAAAGAATGTAGAGATAGTACTAATAGTTATTTCAACCATACATACATACACCAGTCATTGCATTCCCTGACCCTACCACTAAACATTTATCACTTGTTACAGAAGGCACCCATCCTTAATACTTGTCGCATTGTCAGAAGGTTCTTACAGACGAAAGACCAGGAAATAGGTTTTTGTTACCCACCCTACACATAGACATGCTGCATTTGCTTGATATCTGTCCGCTAGTGTGGTTCAAACCAGTTAACAAGCTGAGAAAAATAAGGAAAATAATAAAATAAAAGTAAATATAATAATAAAAAAAAAATAACAATACAATACAAAAAACATAATTCATAATAATAACTCCTCAGATTGATTACAATTTTCAGTTAACAACCATTACGTTAGTTATAATTACTACTACAAAGATCGAACACTTAGAAAAAAAGATTCGAACCGACGTCTTCTAGCAAACCGTAGCAGATGCTATGCCAACTAAGCCACGAAACGAACCAGCGGACCTCACGATTTTTTTATTATGTACTTGTAGTCGGATCTTTGTATTATTTGGTTTTCAGCGACTTTTTAGCCGTAGCGCCATCTATGCGAAATCTATGTGTCTATTCATCACCCAGTTAGGTAACTTTACAGCTACCAGCCCTGGCTACAGATGTTACTTTTAACCGTAATTAAATTGTATTGAATTGATACTCAATTATTTTTTGCGAAATTATTCCAGTAGTTTGTTATAATTATTAATACAGAGATTGAACACTTAGAAAAAAAATCCTTCGATCTGATCTGGCCGGATTCGAACCGACGTCTTCTAGCAAACTATCCACTAGTTACTAGAAATTTAAAAATAAATTAATATCAGTTCAATACAAATTTAACCATTTCGTTAATCAAATTATACAGCTCATGGCATTATACTATCTTTGAGCAAAAGCTGTTCTACATAAAATAAGCGGACAGACCGAAGCCTTTGAACGTTTATTGGCAGTTATTTTATTATAAGGTAATTATGAGTGTCTACACATTATGGCTCGTAGTACAAACAGCCACTTGATTGTGGTCTTGCTGATAACGAAATTTTTTTATGATATCAACTGACCAAATGAACAGATCGTGTGCTTTGTGACGTAGATCTCAAAAACACTGCCACTGCCCCGTCACCCGAGAGTTTTAGAATATCAATAATGACAAGGGAACAATTGAAATGGTTACTTAACACTTGACAATAGTGTTAAGTGAGTTAAAGAAAGAAATTGGAATTATTGTTATCTTATGCTATGGACATAGCATACAACAATAATCCAGTCGACCCCAACGAAGTTTCTCGGCATCATGCTCGATGGTTCAAAAATATCAGTGATCAGAAAACTGTATTGATACACAGGCTATGTCTGTTCGACTCTGCGGTATGGAATTGTTGTTTGGGGTAACTCTGTTCACATAAGTTGAGCTTTTATCCTACAGAAGACGTGCGTAAAGGCGATGTGTGGTGCTGGTATGCGAGATAGGTGCAAACCCTTGTTTAAAAATAAGAATATTGTCCCTTCCCTCCTAGTATATGTTTGTAAGATACTTATTTACTCCAAAAAGTTTTTTTGTAACCCAATATCCCTATCGTTTGGCCCGACATATTGACACTACTAACTACATGTTACCGAAGTAACTGGTACAGCATAAAATTACATAATGTGTTAAATAATTAAATACTTCACTTTAAAACATTGTAATGCAAATGACACATGAAAAGGTAAACAAACGGTAACCTGGATACAAAATTCAAATATTTGACACGCCTCCGCCGCGATTCCCAGGAATCAGAGGAGCAAGGAGCAGCTGGTCCAAGTGCCGGGCCCTGTCAGTGCGGATCTCATAATGCAGTCGTCCGAAGCGGTGGGTCACTGTACCAAACTCTAATTTCGTCGTCGATACCGAGTAGTTTTTTCGCTTGCACTCTACTTTTACCTTCTCAGCCAATGTTCGTATTTCTCTCGCGAACATAAGCATGAAAGGTGAGTCTCCCGTAAGTAGTGGGCGTAACTCGAAGGGTATTTTTAACCATTCGGAATTTCTGTAATATACCATCACTCCACACCGCCTAGAGTAGCTCGTGCGTTACCTTTCTCTAAATCAAACGACATCGTCACCAATTTGTTAAATAATTCACTTTATAACAAAGTAAACATTGTCATGCGAATGAAACATGAAAAAGTAAGCAAACGGTAACCTGGATACAAAATTCAAATAATATGACATAATGCATTGACATACAAATAAATGGACGACGGGTCTAATACAAAAACCACGAAAAAAATGTCCCAAGTCAACCTATTCGAAATTTAAATTGTTATGTCATCGCAGTATCGCGCTGTCCGTAGAACAAATGAAGACTAAAGCGGAGTGTCGCGCTCTGTATACGATTTTAGCGCCTTACAAGTGCGGACACTTTTTAGCGCGGACCCGACGTCCATATAATTGTAACTCAATGACATAATGTATTACCTGACGTGATAAAAACTTATCTACGTCGTGATTTATGAAAGTGCTATTTGAATTGCTTGTGACAAATTGTTTTTATATGTAATGTACAAGAATTTTTGACAAGAACATTCACAGCATCTACATGTTCCAAATAGTTTCAAACGAAACACAATCGACAGTGATAATGTTTTGTTTTAATGTTGAATTTTGTCAAAGAATATCAGTACCGTAGTACATACCTATTACGAATGAGCTGGGCAGGCAGATAATATTGAATGTTTACTAGTGATATTTGTCCATACTTGGGGAATTAATGTCGGCTTTACTCCTGGCAAAGTCGCTATTAGTTGCACAATACATTCCATTTTGCTTTGACCCGGGGGCCTTCGGCTTACTATTATTAAAAAAAAAAACGAATTAAGTAACTCCCATGTCTTTCAAGCGTCGGCGGCGCAGGCTCTGTGGATACAGCGGCCGAGAACCGCAAACGGCTCAAATACGCCAACCTTGATCAGTGCTACAGATTTGTGCCTTTTGCGGTTGAAACCTTGGGTCCCTGGGGGCCACAGGCGAAACACACACAAACAAACAGTTTTTGTTTCACTGTAGTTTTAATCTTCGGAAATAGCAAATTTTGAATACCAACAGGAATCTTATTATATAATCATATACATTGTTCCCTAAATTAATTTGTACCTTTGTAAAGACGACTGTCAAGAATAGTCAGTAATAATAATGACGCACACACTCAAAGCTCCGCACTCGGGAAAGCCTTCATTTTTTTTTTTTTTTTTTTTATTCTTCATTTAATTTACAACTTAAGTAACATGTAGTTAAGACACTAAAACCCTTGAGGGGTTTAAAATGTGTCACGTCTGAAAACAAAACATTCAATTGAAAATTAAACTTAACTTAAACAACCAATCCCAATTATAGATACAAGGAACAGGTTAACAGATAAATATTATACAAAGTTGACGGTACATACAAGAACAACACAAGCTCGTCCAAAACAAAAACCTTACGACACGCTGACGTCATGGTCTGACGTTGCATAGGCTGATGCTTTTTATAAAAAGATTTAATTTTATTATTAAAACTAACAGTCTGGAATTGAAGTCTTAAATCTATTGGTAATTTGTTTAATAATTTTGGTATGACTGTGCTAGCAATTCTGGCGCCATAATAGTTGTTATATGTAGGTATAGTATATTTTTGCGCAGTCATAGCTCGGGTGCCATGGACACACACATAGAAAACCACAAATCACTTACACCTAAACTCACGAGAGAAATAAATGCAGGCCATACAAATATTTCTGTCGGCCCGGGAATCAACCCTCTGCGTAAGAGTCCAGCACAGTAACCGTTTGGTCACGGATGCACTTTATTTTGTAACACATTTTTTTGGTAGATCTCCTAAATACAAAACAAAAACAAAATTTATCTTCTCTCCTTGGTATTTTTCACCATTCTTGTACAGAATGTCATTTTGACGTTATAGTTTAAAAATAATTAGATAAATTAGTTGGAACTCTTAAGTGTTGGTGTAACCTATTATTTAAACCATTCACATTTTTATTACTTGTTGGTGAACGATTTTTCTATAAAATCAATATCGTGAATGGGTACCCTTTACTTTGACATATTTTTGAAAACACCAACCCTGGCTAATTTTTCTTGTATGGTAGCGCAGAATACTAGTGCTGCGTACCAATAAACTCAATTTTACTTCTGTAGTCGAGCTTCATGTAAATTATAGTTTTTCTTTAATATTTCCATGTCGAACGCCGCCAATTAGTTTGCCAAGTACTTTCTATAAAGTAATATACGTAAACCTGGAATCGCCCTATATTCTAGCGGAATTAGGTGATAAGACTTGGGAGCTTCATCTGGATGAATCGATAGATTGTCTGTGGCGTTGTTCGCGGGTAACATCTCTTAGGAGGAATTCGGCGGAAGCTTGTTTTTTTCTGTTCGACACGTCGGCTCGCAAGGTGTTCCTGATTTCCACATCTTCTACGGTGATTTATCTCACTGGGGGCATAGTCCCCCAATGCCTTTTTTATAAGGAAAACCAGGAATAGCCAGATGCCGTATTTATGGGTCTCCGAACCCTGTACCAGATGAAAACCCGTGTCACCGGACCGCATGGGTTTTTTTTCGCTTCATTGGTACATTTGTAATTTAAAATCTCGCCATCAACTGAATGGCTGATACAAATGCGCCATAACTTTTGTTCGGCTATGCCCGGCCACGTGTTATGAGCTCCACGGGTGGTCGGCATCTACATATAACTGCGTTACTCCTGTAGAAACTACGCTGTCTTCGCAGTGGGTATGGTATGTAACCTAAAAGTGCATCCGGTAACCTCCAGGTCAGTGATGTATAAGTGACCGTGTCCATGTGCCACTCATGTACTTTCCAAAATTCTTAGTGCAGTGTATTATATCTAAGTATACTTAACGTTAACCTTTTATATGTAACTGATAAGCGCAGTAACCATATCTGTACACTCCTAATGTAAACTCGGGAAAGTAAAATACTAGTTCTTCATACTGTACCCTTACATTTAACAGTGACCGTAATGTAACATGTTATGACAGTAAATTTAAAATAAAGCATCTAGTTATTTCTACTTGAAACTTGTTTTCGTTGTGCGTAAGGCGCCCTCCTCCTCCTCCTTCTCCTCGCTTATAAATTTTACACGCAATACCGGGTCAACCAGAATTCACACAAAACCAGTCTCATGCTTACTCAAACCGACTGGAGCTGACCATTACAATTTTTATTCCTCGTATTGATATATATGTAGCATGTATACATGGAAAGATCATAATAATATAAACTGACTCAGTAGCAACAATGCAATAGACAATTCAAAGCCACTGGACGTGCCTGCATCAAATAAGATTTGAAACGTATCATCAAGGCTTTACGAGTGTTCGACCGTGTATTTGTTTTGAACAATTGGTTTGGAAGCTTGATTTCGCAGAATACTGCTTGGAAATTGGGTCAAATGAAGAAAATGAAATCAATTTGGTTGAAGACTCATCATTGTTTTAATACAATTAATATTAAGTTAAGTTTTTTTTGAATGTCAGGATGTTCCACAACCGTAACATTCAATTATTTTTTTTGTGAAATTACTCCACTAGTTTCGTTATAACGATTGTATTAATAATCGAACAAAAGATCGAATATATAGAAAAAATGCTTCGTTCCGGCTGGATTCGAACCGAGACATCTCCTAGCAAATCGTGCCAGACGCCAACCAAGCCACGGAACGAACCAGCAGACGTCATGAATTTTCCTATATGCTTGTTGCCTGGTCTTTGTTTTTGGTTTTTAACGACTGACATGTCCACATGTGTTGACATATCCCATGTGCCTGTAATTTAACCTTGCACCCTTCAAAACCGGAACGCAGGAATGTTAGTATTACTGCTTGGCGGCAGAAATAAGCAAGGTGGCAGTATTTCCCTGGACGAACTCTTTTACAAGAAGCTCTACTGCTACTACATCCACATCACCCTTTTTCCTTATTGGGTTACCACAGCCTTTTATTTGCTATGATCCTAACAATTACATTTCACCTTATCAACACGCATCAGTTCTTTGATACAGGGTCGTCGGTTAAAGGTACTCTCTAAACCAAGTCTTTCTCTAGACGTCTTCTGTTTACAAAAATCTTAGATAAAATATATATAAGTATACATGCGTAAAGACAACAAAATATAAGGCGATAAATGGTGCGGTGAGATAGTAATGAAAAACGTAATTAATTTGCGTCGCCGGTTGCAGTTAAACAGTTAATTGCTGCTGGTTTGTGCTGTGTCGCATGGTTAAGGTTCTATTGTACTTTCGTTCGTTAATTTGAAACATACGTACTTAACATATTTTTTATTTTCAGAGCGAAACGATTTAAAAAATAAATCAGCATCATTTGACAGGTAAAAATCATATTTAAACAACAAACAAATACATATAAAAAATAAAAGAAAAATTGAAGACAAAATTGCGATTACGATGATGTAAATAGGATTTGGCAAAAAGGCTTATGACTATGACGACGTATGCAAACATATAGCACTCGCTATCATTATGCCAGAGCCTATCATGGAATAAAGCACAATAAACGAAATGTATATATTTTGATTACAAGCAGTTTATAAATAAATAATAACAATAAACTTAAAATGAACTCAAAGTGATGGTGCATGCAATAACTAACCAGAATATGGCGAATTGAACATTGCCGCCATTCGAAATAGTAGTTACAATACTGTGATTCAAAATGGCAGCCGTTGTTAGCTGGGTTGTGTACCTAAATATTATATACGGAAAACTTCATGTAAGATACATTTCTTAGGTAACGTTATGTTATTCTCGTCAACATATCTTTATTTGTTATGACGATTCATCATAAATTTTTTTGTTACTCAATTTCAATGAGAAATAAACAAACTTATACTAAGCCTCTTTTAGATGAACGAAATGAAACAAAACTAAGCAATGAACACAGCCTTAAGAGGTGCGACACGAGCGCATATAAACAAGCTCTAACGCCGCCGCAGGACGCGCGCCCCTTAATTAAGGCGGCGGAATTACAGTCGCGCTACATCTTTGCTAGGCCTTTACGGGAGAGGAAAATGTGCAAGCGGGTGAATTTCACTTTCCGAATTTCAATGGCAGTTTTTGAGTGATTTTTGTAAAACACTTTTTTATTTTGGTTTTAAGGTCTTAAACGTACAAATAAGTTCAAGCAAGCAAGGTCATACGAATGAAATTACAGTAAGACGAATGATTTTCTCATAAACATGAATGAGAAAGACGGTACAGTAATGAGAAATTATTATTACAACACACATTTTATCGTTCATAAAAGAACATTTAACATCATTTAACATGTAACAAATATTTTAATATAAATTTTTGTATCAAAATCCTTCTCATCCGTGTAAGACCATCTATCTATCTATACGTAATTAATAAATAAATCTAAATAAGTATTTTGTTAATGTCATATACACTTTGTTGTACATCGATATATCATCATCACCACCATCAAATTTGTCACCACTGTCGTGACCACCACTATCACCATCTAATTATTATATTTCAAGTAAATATTTAGCTTAAAAGTAGACAAGAATGAGAGCGATAATAATGATATTTGGATGCATTTTTAACTGTCAAGTGTGTAAAATATGCTGGACCGTTATAAAAGTGCATGGATTTTAAAGTTCCCTTTGTCTGATTGATGTACAAAGTTTATAAGACTATTACTTAATACTTATTTAGATAGATTGCTTTACATGAATGAGAACGATTTAGTCACTAGCGCTGAAATTGGTATTTAAATCGATTTTTTACTAAAACGGAGATGTACAGGTTACTTCACTGTGTACACTCCAATCCGACAGGAGCCCCTTCTCACGTGTGCGAAGGGTGAAGGTGATGCGGTATGGACTTTTTTTATTATGAGACTTTTAGTTGAAGTGACACTAATGATAAGAAAAATTGAAACACTTTTGTATTCCCGAGAAAACATGTTTGTTTCTAATAAATTGGAAAGTTACGATATGTATTCGACGTAAAAGTTATTAGAGTTTATCCTCGATGGGAAATATTGCGATTACCACGAGTGTTTAATTTTTTTCTTCTTTTCTTAAAATTAAGGCGACGTGGAACCGGCTCCCATGAATGAGTAATTGACCACTTTTTTAATTTTTATTTATCACTGTAACGTAGTAAAGTAGTTTTTTTATGTGTAACACAGACTAAGTAAGCAAGCAATCATATTAAATAAATAATGCTTAGCATTCATGTTATAACATAAAAGTTATTGAAAGGGACACATTTTTGGAGGTTATCTGAAAACGACCCAGGCCTTATAGCTAGCATGTATTTCACGCCATATTTGTGCCCACTCTCAAGTGTACGCTGTGAAACTTGTCACTAATTGCTGAGTTCAGTAGTAAGCATAAAACTAATACCCGACCTGTTCGTAAGCATTATTTTAATCCACCAGCAATACGTTTCACTTGTTCTTTTTATCGTATCGATGGCTAACACTATAATGCTTTCCATCGTGGTGTAAAGATTTGGAAAGGATTCGGCGTTGATACCGTTGTAATAATGACGATGACTGTATCTTTTGGCGGTACATTTTCTCATACAATTCATTTTTTTTTTAAACACCTATTCTTCAACACTTTACACTGATATAGTGTAAGCAATTGCAAGATGTATCATGGCTTCCTTCTTGTAGATAGAGATTAACAATCCCGGATTTTTTATCTTGTCCGAAATAAATTTAACACCCCACAATATTTTAATTGTTCTGCTACCTCACCGCATCGCTTTTACCCCATCGAAAAGGTAAAATTTCTAAAAATATGTAGAGAGATATCGTCAAAACGCTGAATAGAACCCGCTCTCAATCAACAATGGAGGCCAAACGCCAGTTAAGGGTCTGTTGTAAGCCCCATAGAGCTAACCTTTTAAAAGCATATCTGTTATATTAACTATGCATCAAGGACTACCTGAAGCTACAAGTGTGGTTCAGGCAAAATTAACTTGTGAACAATATCCGAGACTAGACTGAAATCTTGGGATGAAATACAAGGAGTAGTGAAATGCGAAAAGTACTAGCAATTCTATCTATTTATTCTAGTCTTATATATATTTTAATTATATTAACTTAATATTTTCTTCATGGTTCATAATTTTGCACCCTTGTGGTGTGCCTAATAACGCCATATCGGTAAAATGACAAGATTTTAGAAGAGAGGTTCAAAGATTGTACAGACGAAATTACTCGATAATTTGTTTATGTTTAAATAGGAGAGTTATAAAATTTCACACATACATATTTTTATGTAGTTCTTTTTATTATTACGACTTTTATGTTGTAATAAAAGCACGTTTGAGGTACGATCACATGGTGGCTCTATTACGCAAGGGTAAAATTTTAATGAAAACGTTCTTGCAGCAAAATTTTGAATACTGCTTGAATTTGCCTGTTACGAAATATATTTTAAGAATTTTTATCAACATCGGGCACTAAACATTCAACTCTAGTACGTGTGACGACAACCGATAAAACGAGCCTCTCCACTCTGAGCTCTTGAGCGAATAGAGAGCTGGGACGTCATAATAATCCAGCTTAGCCTGACTTTGGACTAGGCTTCAGGCATAGATCTTGATGAATGATTTGGGTATAATTTTCTTTAATAAAATATGGTAGTATATTACTTTGCTACTATGTGAACGCAGCTAAGCTTAAATCGCTCAGTAAGGTTCAATTTCATTTGTTTTTTCGAATCTTTTTTACTTCCCATTTGAGACTTTTCAAAGGCTTCTTATTAAACGTCATACAGTCTTGGTCACTTGAGATGGTATCGGCCAAGATGCCGATGACGAGATGCACCTCGAAATGTGATCGCTGTTTTTGAGCTGTTTATTGTCAGGTGCCTCACAAACCCATTTTTGCATAAATCTCATTTAAATGACTTGAGATTGCTAATATATTCTTCCGCTCATCACATATTGTAGTTGCTAATAACGTTTTATGTGGAGGTAGATAATTTTCATCATCATCCTCCACCCAAAGCCCGACTTTATTCAATGCTAACAGATTTAAGTGTCCCTTAAGGTCTGACCAGACAGATCTGCTAAATGCGCCTGTCTGCGAAAGGGTCGCGAGCTGTATATCATATCTATGCACCGCGCGTAAACTGCGCTAGCACGGCACTCGCGTGCTTGCTTCTTCCACTACCTGCACCTCATCCCACTCTCTCAGTCAGAAGACCTCCTTTTGCTAACACACCTTCTATGAAAACTTGTTCTATCTAGCACTGAAATAGGTAGCCTGAAACGATGAAAAAACTCAACTCCAAAAAGACCAAGGAAGAATTACGCTCGCGAATAAAATAATTAGTGAAAGTAATCGTGCTTACACCAACTGTCGAATTCCGTATCTCCAGCTCATTTCAAAGATCCAATAAATGTGCACAATATTTCTTAAGTTTTCAGTTGCGGCCACGAATAACGTCAGAGCGATTTTGCGCAAAGCTTTAGTACAATGTCTTGCAATACACGGCGTCGACAGAATAATTCTTCAATATGAGAGAGGCATGGATATTCCAGACACAGAATATGAAAGTTTTCAGCTCGAATGTAACGCAATGTAAGAATATCATTGTCTATGGTTGATGCGGCGCTGGCGTGCCACGTATTTAGGTTTCAGGAAGGTTCAGGAAAAGGAATTACGAGTTCAGGTATAAATTATATCCTAGTTCTAAATGAAAACCAAATAATGGCACAGCTTGCCACCTTTCGCTTGTGGCTCTTCTCCTCCTATCATCTATTATTTAGAACCGCTTTTTTCAGACACATATACTTTATCTAACTTGAATTCTTTAGGCATTTTGACTTGCTTACTATAAAAATGTTTCATGATAAGATGATACTATAGAAGATATTACAAAAAGTGCTAGGATACTGATCGAATTTTATGATGACAATTTCATAACATTTCTATGCTCAGACGTTCACATATCTTGTGTTATTTTTATAAGGTATCATTTCGCTCACTCCATTGAGCTACAAATCTGCCGCCACAGTACCATGAAGTGAATTCTCATAACTTAACTAATTATTGCGCCGTTTCTTTTATTTGTAACGAAAAAAATTCCAACAGATACAATGTTCGCAGATCGTTGTCAAAGTTGCTACGCTTCAAAATATTTCTTTGAACTTCAGAGCCCGCCTCGTTAAAAAGGATGCCGGATGCCTTCCAGGTAATCTTTGAAAGCGGACGCGTCAGCGCTCGAGGGTCCTTGAGCAGAGAAGGAGCCCGCAGGTCCGTATAACGAGAAAGGCCAAGATTAAAACTTAGCCTTTTAGCTTTCTAGTCGTGAATATATCAAGTTTAAAAATCAAATAAGAAGAATTAACATTAATATAAAGCGTATTAACAATGGAAAAACAAAACGAGACAGAAATATTACATGTATTTAAATGTCGTACTCCTATTGATGAAATGAAAAACTAAATAATTACAATAGCAAGTTCATGTAAATTCTGAATCACACGGCATTTAACACATTAATAGCTCATTTTAAAAAGCATAGAAAAATGTAGGAAATGTAATTATTTTTCTGGATTTAAATCGCGTTTATTTGTTTTTTCAAACAAACCGACTTTTCGGGCCGTTTACAGGTCCCATGGTCACGGTTGACTGAGGTGGTACAGTCTTCAACCAGTTATGTCTAATATTGATGCAAACCACCCTATTTTTTCATTATAGTTACAATAGTTATTAATTAAATACATTATTTTTAATTTTACAAAGAAAACATTCCAATTTACGCTACATTAAAGTTTTACAAATTATTTTTTGAATGAATTTTTATTATTTTTTGGTTTGTTTGAAAAAACAAATATACGCGATTTAAATCCGGAAAAATAGTTTCATGTCCTATGTGTAACAATCGCGAAAAC
>NW_020654684.1:1901110-1957938 GCF_003589595.1 Hyposmocoma kahamanoa
CATTCCCGGGCCGGGAGAAATATTTGTATGGCCTATATTTATTTCTTTTCACTCTTCGTTATCAATTCATTTAGCCGGCAGTGAAACAATAACGTCACCTGAGTGCAATTAATTCCTTTATTAACTTTTTACTGTAAATAGTTCGACGGTACCAAACTTGGGTCAGATTCATTTGATCTCTTTCCATGTAACTCTCACAAATAGCCCATCTAGTCAATACGCGCAATAATCTTAAATCTATAAGTCTTTTTTAATAATGGAGTAAAATGGCAGTTCATTACGCAAAAGTGGTGCCCGCTTGGAAGCAGCTAGTGATTGCAGTTGATAAATATTCCATCGACTATCGACTGAGTGTTGACCAACATATGTAATAAATAGTCAAACTTGTTTCATTTTAATCAACATAGGCCAATTATTCGTTCAACTGCTGAACACAGGTTAATTTGAATTGTCCATTTTTGTACATAGACCACATTTAGAACTAGCGCATTCATGGAGAGGATGATACGGTCGCACAGTGTGTTATAGACCCCATTTTTCAGACATCTCCTTTTTATTCCAAAAACCTATAGATATAATGATTTGAAATGTTACGAGTAGAACTCTCGTAATATCCGGATATAATAGTACCCCAAAAAAGTGACAACCCTGAAAAAGTCATATAATTGGCTATAACTTCTAGCTTCCATGAGATTAAAATTTGGTTTTATTCTGAGGAATTGAAGAAAATATGATCTGCATATTAATGCAAATAACTTTCCAAATACGACATAGTTTTCGAGAAAAAAAATAAAAATGTTAAATAAAAATATGTATATTACTACTTATCTAAACGAGTTACGAGGTTCATATAAAGTCTGAAAGAGGCCACTTAAGAGATTATTTTGAAATATCTATGACAATTTTTTGTATTGTTTTTAAATTAAGAGCAGGATTTTTTTTTTTCACTTTTTCCGGATAAAATTTATGCGAATTTCAAAATTTTTTTTTTCCACAACCACACACATTTGTCACTCGGGAGTTCTACTCTAATGTTTTAAATTACTAGATCTATAGGTTTTTGGAATAAAAAGAGGATGTCCGAAAAAAGGGCTCTATAATACACTGTGGGTCGTGCATATCCTACTATAACGCTCCAGAGTGGACAACCATAAAATGAATACGTAATACCTTAGGTTGATCCCCCGAAGTCTTCAGCTGACAGCAGTATGATGTGATACCTGGAGGAACTTGGTTGGCACTAGTAGGATCTTGCACCCACCACACGCAAAATAGACGTCGAATTGAGGACACCAGCCCGTTACATCACACCATATCATAGCTACGAAGGTTGTATTGTCTATCGTTATACAAAATACTTCTAAAAACTCGGTCTACTATGAAAATTCTCATTTTGTTCACGTCCATGTCATAAGATCGTAATTCTCAATCATAAATAAATGAATGATATTAATCAAACAAATGGTCTACAATCTATGTTTAATTAAAGTCGTAATAAGAAGCAGCTATAAATTTGGTCATAATAGCCTTGGGTTAATATTTGAACGCAGCATAGGTCTAGCATAATTCCAAGTTCCCTAGTACATTTAGTTAATCCGTCTAGGAATTGTGATTAAATGACCAGCAGGGCGCTGTGTTACTATACAATGTGTTGACACAAATTTAAATCAGATAATAATGATGTTCCAGACAATTACATCATATACGGAATTCAATCTGGGGCACTAGCTACAACACGTAGACCAAAACAAAATTTGAAAAGTTAATTGGTCCAACCGGATAATGGAACTCGGGACCACCTCATCCATTACCCACATTGCAAAGCATTAAGCCATCGTAGTCATCAGGTGTTGCTTTATAGCTAAATTTGAACATTTTACTAAACTAGTAACATATACGCTAAACT
The DNA here is from genome assembly GCF_003589595.1 of Hyposmocoma kahamanoa. Classification (NCBI taxonomy): domain Eukaryota; kingdom Metazoa; phylum Arthropoda; class Insecta; order Lepidoptera; family Cosmopterigidae; genus Hyposmocoma; species Hyposmocoma kahamanoa. The sequence goes on from NW_020654684.1 coordinate 1,903,017, forward strand.
CTTTCTCTTAAAAAGGGAAAAAGCCAACCTACCTTCGCGCTCTCATACGAACAAAAGCTACAGTCGGTTTATTAACTCTATTCTTGGGTTTTAGCAATTGTTATTTGCTACGCATTGGAAATAAATACTTAACCATCCAAAACCATCTCAACGTCAACTGTGATCCCATGATCTATTAAGTACCCGAAACGTAGAATTGTTTGAAAAAAAATATACCCAATTAGATCCGAAAAACAAAACAGTTCCATTTGCAAAAAAAATAATTCCCTTACCAAACAAATAAAACAGCCAATAGAGTACCTATAAATAAGAGACTTTCTGAGAAATCGAACTTGTAGCCACTAAAATTAAACAATAAATATTATTAAGGTTACGTTCTTCGACTTTTCCGAGAGATTTTCTGTTTTCTTGTTTGAAAACAATATTCATATCATCAAATATGAATCTATAAAAACTCCTACACAATGTAAACAAGATGTAGTGTAAGCAACTACAGAGTGTTACGACAATGTGTTTCATTGCCTTCAATAAATATGAAGCACCATAAAAGCTGAGTGCGTTTGCTTTATGAAAGAATAACGCGTTATAACGCCCCTATTGTATACACGTATTTAGATAAATATATACGGGCTATTATTTTACCGAACCTTTGACGGCAACTAACATGTTGTGAATTGGTTCTATAAGCGCTCGGGACACGGCAGAGGTGACACTCGCATAAATCGACAGCCACCGGCGACAGACGACTACGACTTATATATTAGCAAAACCAATCGATGTAATACAGACGTCAAACATATTAATCCTATTGTAACACAGTTCATATTTTATTTCATGTTCCATTAGGACCCTAACAGTACTTATAATATTGAACTTAATTTCTCATCCTTCGATCGTCTAGAAGGTCCGAAATATCCATCCTTCAATGATTTACCTGTCACTCATTTGCACAAAACGCTCCTTCGTAATGCGTACACTACATCACTCACAAACTCACAAACGGTTTCCTTTAGTCTAGAAAGAGTCGTAAGCTATCTATGTGTATTCTTCCATTTTATAATAGGACTCGCTAAGGGAAACTTTTCAACCATCGTCACCTTTCCACCATCATACTTCCCGCCAAAGGAGTAGATCCCCACGTCATTTATGCCTGGCATTGTAACACCACGCGGGTATCACGTTCGTTCCTTCCTCGAACCTGCAAAATGTGGAATTCTTGACGTTATGACACGGAGTTCTTCTAGAAACATGTCAACAGGCTGGCAACACATAGGCAACTCATCTAATGTTGCAGATGTCCATGGGTGACGATGACCACCTCCCATCAATTAGCTCGTCTGCATGTTTGCTTCCTACTTTATGTAAAACAAAAAAAAGAATTGGATTGGAAGAACAAAGAATGGAATATACTAGCAGTACCTGTACTTCCGAAAATATAATACAGGGCTATTCAAGGCTAGATTCAATAGGCATTGTTTAGATAAACGCGGATCATCGTTGATCACAACGTCGCTTAACATTAAGACATGCGTCTACTTGATATACAAATACATCTTCTCACTTGTGAAGACTTGATTTGTGTCTCTCAATGGCTATGTTAGTTATTAGTCTTTTGCAGTTCCAGTGTCGCTCAGAGCGTTAAATCGTAAAGACCCGAACTGCCACTGCTCTCATCACCCAGAAACATAAATGGAAAATTCCCATGTATCTGTAATTTCACCAGCGCCCTTAACTTTCAAAACCAAAACGCACTAATGCTCACGTGAGTGCTTGGCGACAGAAATTGGTAATGTAGCAGTGCTTCACTGAACTAACTCTTTCACAAGAAACTGTACTGCAACTAATTATATATTAAATTGACTCACTTTTGGCCATTAACTACACCTGGAGCAAAGATGAGGGCCAGGATACAACGAACTCGCCCAAACGATGCCTATTCAATTGCAGTTTAAAGACATTCAGGTTATATGTGCTTGGAAATACAAGTTAGACCCCTCGTTTACCTATCTCTTTGGTCTAAACGGTGTTCCAATTCTGAAACGTAGTAAAGAAGAAACAAAATGTAGATTTGCTCGATATCGTCAGAAATACAATTTAAACACGATTGCCTTGCATTGCGCAACGAAGTCCCATATGTCACGGCAAATTGTAAATAAAGTACGAGACATAAAACACATTCGTCGGACGATAAAGTAGCCGTATTGTAGCTAAAGTGGACTCTGAGGACCGTTGTTGGCATTGCATAGGAGCAATAAAACTACAATAAACAAAACTATTTTACGCAAAACCCTGAAAATGGGATACTAAAGACCTAATTAAATTGGTCAGCGGTTTGTGGTACAATTTATTGGCATTTTGCTCTAAAATATAGTTTGTTGTTTGTTTAGCTGGAAATTGTTGATACCGGAAATAGGATGCACAAATAGGAAATGAATCTATTTTTCCGGATTTAAATCGCGTATATTTGTTTTTTTTTCAAACAAACCGACGTTTCGGGCCCTTTACTGGTACCCTGGTCAGGTTGAAGTCAACCGTCAAAAATAGTTTTATTTCCTATATGTGACAATCGCGAAAACCTAAGAACTCGATAGGATGCACAAAGATTTACAATAAATGTGCTTGGTTTGAATAGTTTTATACACAGTACACAAGAGAGATTTTAAGGGTCGTATTCCAGAACTCTACTCAATGCTCAAGTCAAGATTTGAGCAGACTTGAGTATGATTTCAAGCACTGGAAATACGACCCTAAACGCAAGGACTTGAACATTGAGTAGAGTTCTAGAATACGACCCTTAGACTTACACACGCAGCACGCAGTCATAGCCTCACACCAGGGAAGCCTTGTTTTGCGGGTGCCATAGACAGACACATAGACGACCAGAAATTGCACATAAATTTACAAGAAAAATAAAAGTTGGTCACACAAATATTTCTCCCAACCTGGGAAGCGCATTCGGGACCTCTGCGTGGCAAACCAGCATGGTAACCCTTCGGCCACGGAGGCAGTGTAATGATTGATTACTATTCACTAAATGCTTATCACTAATTAATTACACGTTTCTTACCACAGTTTGAGTTTGTTTGCTACAACACAACAAGAAATTCAGATGAAGGTAGTCGTCGACAACTAAAGAGGGTAGACAGATATTACGTGACCAAGGAGCATGTAACGCACACCGTGGCAAGAAAACTGTTATAAGAGATAACCATTTAGTAGACTTATTGTTTAAACGGATATATCACTATGAAACAAGACATAGAATAATCGAAAAATCGATAAATGTACGACGGTAATTCAGTTTATTTGAAAATAGTGTGTCCCAGAAATAGAATGTACAATCGCAATCTAAACTAGTCCCGAGTTTTAACCGACCAAAAATAAAAATTTACAAAGGATATTCGTGATCTGAACAATTTTAGGAACGGCAAAATTGCACAACAGGTTGTTGAAATAATAGGGCTGTAAAATAAGAAAGAGTCTGTCGTAAAATTGAAAAGTGGTCGACAGTGCAAACCGAAACCCAACGAAAAATCAATTGCATTTGCAAATATTCGGTTGATGATATGCAACATGAAATCATCATCATCAACCCTATTATACGGTCCACTGCTAAGCGTGAGTATTTTCAAAGGATAGGGTTTTAGGTCATTGTTTGCCATATTGACCCAATTGGGGTTGGAACATTACACACTTCCAAAGGTTATCAATTACCTTCGACCTACAGATTAAATCACATTCTTTTACCGTTAGCGACAAGTATTGCTACTAAACATTTACAAATGTTAGACATTCCGTGCAATTTTAATGATCTACATTTTATATAAACGCTACTACTGTTCAATTATTGGTCTTCGATTGCTCCCATTAACGACTTTCTCCAGGTAATCGGTCCAAATTTTGGATTACCTGCCTACAGTGCGTTAATTACATAAGAAATTAAAGTTATAGGTACATGCCACCATTTTATTCCATCCATTTTTTCATCACATATTCATCATTAGTACTGGAACATTCGATTTTAGTTACGTAGAACCTTTTGGAAGTCTTATAATAAATAAATAGCACCCTATCAAGTGTAAGAGAACTTTAGGTGGCTTTGTTATGTCCCTAACATCGCTTGGCAGCATAATAGCGCCCGCTTACATTGATATGATACAATAAAGCGAACATAATCAGTACCAAGTGTACTGTATCAGATTGCGTACAATTTCGTTTATATCTAAGTACGCTATTTTCGTATGCGTACGGCGTACAATTCCTCCCTTTTACCGTGTTCTCTCCTCATGTCTCGTATTGTTATTCCCCAATTAAAGAAGTTTATAGATACGTAATGTTCGTCAAATATAATATTGTCTTTCGCTGCATAAATATTTTTTTTCTAATTGGCTTATAAAAGGTGACTAAGGCGTAAAGCAGTCGAGTCACGCGGCTACGGGTGGACTGTATTTATGGTGCATATTTTTTTCTATTTTTATTGCCACGTCGCTCCACGCCACTCTTTCAAACAACATGGTTCACAGAAGACAGTATTCCTCACTCTGTATAGATGACACTAAATTGCTTGCAATTTTTTTTTCAAAAATATTAGGACTACCAATACAACTAACATAATTTTTATTTATTTATATTTCAGACAACATATTTGGTCCTCAATTGTGTTAGCGACTCTTAGTCTTCGTGAGTACTTAAAATTTCTTACTTATAGATCTTCGAGATTCTGTTACTGCTGCCCCACAATCTGTCTATAGGCGAGATAGTTTTCTTGCGCCCTACCACGTGGAAACTGTCATGGTCGAAGCACTCTGCCGCCGTAGTTGAAAGGGTGCTTGTGACAGAAGCTCAAAATCGAGAAAATGCTTAATTAAATGAACTTAAAAAATATCTACTTTTATCTGGCGGTAACTTCATAACTTATCCACCTAGGACAAAATGACAGTAGTGAGAGATACTTTAGTTTTTGGGCCCAATTGTGTACAGAGGTACACTTATGTTAAAAAATTTCTAAAATTATTCGTATCCATTAACCGAAATCGTTTTAATTTATATGGAAATTGTAGAAAAATGTTTTTGTTATTATTTGTTAAGCGCTTTGTCTATGTGTACGTTTGTTTCTATTATATCCTTGTATAAACAAAATTTAGTCTATATGTATAAAATTATAATGTTATGAATAGAGCAACACTCAAACAAACCCTTTTAGATTTACGAGTGCCAAGTACCTAGATAATAAATAAATTAAAAGAAATAGTTATTTGTTATGCAAAGCTGTAAAGTTGTTGTTTAAGTGAAGGAAGCTAAGATAGATAGAATAGATATGATAGATTCAAAAATAGATTCCTGAGCTTAACGAGTGTTTCAAGGCGCGAGATGCATAACAACTTTGCTGCAGAGCTAAACACACAATTTTTCCACCTCACTAAAGCGAGGAAATTGGTAGATGACAGATAGTTGAACTATAAAACATCACTTTTTTTAATCACAAGAAAAAGTTTACCTTCGGATGCGTTCTGAATTTACACCCCTTCACTTTTTATTCTTGCTCGTATTTATAATGTTGTGTGATTAATTGATTATTGAAATTATTTTAGTTTTTCGACGAATCAAAACAATTTAACAAACGCAATTACTTGCCATTGTTCATTTTAAATGTCAACTATAATGATAATAAAGTATACCTACCAACGGATTTGTATAATATAATTAAGTCTTAGAATAATAACGCATAGAATGATAGTTTCATATAAAACGAACTGTCACAAGTGATGCAAAAATCAAATTCATGTAGGCTAGTTTTAGTAGTAGGTTCATTTTCGGTTTTAGTGAATATTTATATAAAAATACAAGTTGAAACGCGTTACTTCCTTGTGGAAGGTGATGTTAGTATCTATTTTATGTTTGTCTGACGTATTTTTACACTCATTTACCGCACATTTCGTCATTTTTAGCTAAAATTGTTGAGCTGTCTGCGGTGCAAGTTGACCTTGAGCATGGACGGCCCACCCGCTCGTGTAGGCCCTTTGGGAGCGCTTCAATTTGCCTCACTTAGCGTGTGCGGGCTAGGTTTCTATGCGTTATTATTTTAAGAATTAAGTAATGTGCAACAAATCGCGTTGTTGAACGTGTCATTATCTTTTTTTTTCATCGAAAGACAGGCACCACAGCCCATCCTCAGGTTCGAATTTCAAAAACCTGTTCCGCGCTGGTGCGCAAAAAACACTTTTGCGCGCAGATTTCTGAGAAAGAAAGCCTTTCCGAGCTAGTGAGGTGAAAATGTAATTTTACAATATGAACATAATTGATGCGTTCGACGAAACGTACGTTGACGTGATTTGGGCTTTCATTGTAGCTATTATTCGGGTTCGATCGAGGGAATGTTCTAGAATAGCCAATAATCAGTGACGATTATATCAAAAACACATATAGCCGCTCACGCGATGCGCTCATCCTACCGCAAAATGGCGGCTATTTGGTTTCGCAAATTAGAAAAGGATTCAGTTTAAATACAAGCTTTTATAATATAATATAATAAAATTATTATTCTACATTGCTAAATAAATACCCTCCGTACTACCAACGGAAACGGAATAAAAAATGTCTATGACGTTGACGTGTCGACCTTGTCATTAAGTCATATTTAAATGGTTTAACAGTTTAACAGTCTATTAGCCAACCTTATTAGATATTATGTCATATAATAACTGCCTCCGTGGCCGAACGGTTACCATGCCGGACTGCCACGCAGAGGTCCCAGGTTCGATTCCCGGGCCGGGAGAAATATTTGTATGGCCTACAATTATTTCTCTCGTGAGTTTGGGTGTAATTTGTGGTTGTCTATGTGTGTGTCCATGGCACCCGCGACAGGGTTTCCCTAGTGCGGGGCTATGTTGAGTGTGTGCGTTATTTCTTAAAAAAATATATATATAATAATGTACTCATAATTAATAAATTATAAAAGAAGTAGTGGATATTTCTCACAGACCTGCAAAAGACGATTAGATTATTTGTTTTAAATAATTCCCATAAATGGATGCCTACCATTTCAATTATAGGACATTGCTATGTATAATTTATTGTGTTGCCAGTCATATATATGTTCGAACGATAATTTTGAGTGGTAAAAATGATTAATTAATTTTTTTTTATAAATTAGCCGTAATTTTTATACAAAAATATATATGATAGTACTTGAGGTACATCTTTGGGCCTATTTTCGAAAAAATGTCACATGCGCCCTTTCCACTAACGACAGCAGTACTAGAGAATCGCGACAGCCGCAACAGCACCCTGAAGGCGTTTATTATATTGGACACGCATTATAAGCACTTTGAGTGTATCTGACCCATAAACGCGACAAGTACAAAGAAGCGCAAAATACGTTATTTAATGGCTATTCATCAAAATCAGCTCTTCCGTGCTAAATGTTTATCACTACTTGATCTAATTGAGATAAACGTCAAGATTAATCGTATTGATGGGCAGAATTTTATTATCACTTGAAACATTGTCAAAAATAAAATTGCTGCTTTGTATAGATACTTTCCTGTTGCAAAATCTTCGTCATCATCCATAGCCCGACTTCACCCACAGCTGCATCTTCTGGATCTGAACATTATGCTAATTTCATCCATTGACGGCTCGTAACTTTGATGAAGTCATCTACCCGTTTCGCTGCAAGTCGCCCCACATTCCTGTAACCACTAGGCACTATCCGGTTGTTGCTTTAATCTATAACTTGTTTATTACAATTATTAATACATTTAGAAAAAAATCCTTTGATTCGATCGTCTTCCAGCAAACCGTGCCAGACGCTATGCCAACTAAACCACGGAACGAACTAGTGGCAGTTTGTCACAGATGGGGCTACGGCAAATAAATCTTGCAAAACCAAAAACAAGATCTGCAACAAGCACATAGAAAAATTCGTAAGGTCCGCTAGTTCGTTCTGTGGCTTAGTTGCCATAGCATCTGACACGGTTTGCTGGAAGATGTTAGTTCGAATCCACTGATCGAAGGATTTTTTGTAAATGTTCGATCTTTGTTTTAATAATTGTAACGAACTAATAGAGCAATTTCACAAAAATATTAGATGATCAAACAAATTTCTTAAAGTGAAGTTCTATTATGTGAGTCGCTTCATTCGAAGATATAATAATTAACCAGATAGTTTCCTTAACTTGCTAGGCAACACTGCACGGATTTTAGAAAAAAAAAGTTTTGTCGTTGACAATCCCTACCAGGCATCAACCGCCATTTTCTATCCTCATTCCTTTTAGAGTGGGAAGCAAAATTTATTAGGGAGTTTCAGAATCTTTACTTCTAATATGACGATGTCAAGGGAGGGAGGGTGTTGTTTATATCTTCGAATTAAGCGACACATAATGGTGATCGAACTTCACTTCAAGAAGTTCGTTTGATCGTTTATTATATTTCGTCGCTTCATTCTCGATATAATATTTAACCAGATAGAGGTTTAGAGTATTCAGTTCTGCTTCCAGTTGATTTTAAGTAAATTAAAAATGAATATTTGCATTTTTTTATTTTCATTATTTATGAGTAAGAAAAAAATCTTACTTGCATTAATGTCAGACTCGTCCGATGATATTATGATCCTATAACGACGACGACGTTTGGCATCTGTATGTTCCAAATATTTCAGTTTACTTATAAAATATTCGATTTTTTCTACGTCAAAACTTGCAGTGTTGCCTAGTAAGTTAACCGCTCACGCGATGCGCTCCTCCTACCGCAAAATGGCGGCTATTTGGTTTCGCAAATTAGAAAAGCATTCAGTTTAAATACAAGTTTTTATAAATAAAAATTATTATTCTGCATTGCTAAATAAATACCCTCCGTACTACCAACAAAAACATCTCAAATAAAATGCAATAGTACACCGAACACACACGATTGTCGTGACGTATTTTTGAAGTTGTTTATTTTGTTTAAATGACAGACCCAGGCATTAAAAACTTTATGGTTTGCTAGAGTAGTTACCGAAATAGCAATTAATATTAGTTCTTTTACCTGTTATAACTTCGATATCCGATAAATCGGTATAAAATCATCACCGGCACCTCTAGGTGTGGTATGCGTCTACGGCTGCATGTATCGCGTGAGCGGTTAAGGAAACTACCTGGTTAAATATTATATCGAGAATGAAGCGACGAAATATAATTTAATATCATGGTCGTCAAACATCGTAACATTGAATAAAAAATCTTATGCTTTATATCTAAGTGTTACCTAAATGGATTAAGAAAAAAATCACTCGCTACTTATCAATTTGTTAACACCGTGTCCAGAATGCGGAACCGTGTAGTGTGGCAAACAAAATGAGGTCGCAACATATGGTACACGAGGTATATTCAATTTAAACGTGTTTAACAATTCACCGCTTTCAAAACTTGCTTTATTGTTTAAGTTATTAGTACCCACTTATTAGGAGCGTTGTGTCTTTGTTGGTTTAGTGAGTAAATATTATGTAACTATATATCAACGAGTTCATCATAAACGTTTATTATACGAAAGTAAGCGCTAAAAACCGGAAGCTTCTCTACTTCAGTTAAAACGACTCTGTAAAAGAAGAATATTTATACAGAGAGCCTTTTGCGTATTTGCTTTCAGAGGACTTTTGTAGCAAATATGAATTAAAACCACAGAATTTGGAAGCTGAAAATATGAGCATCTAAGTTGAGGTTATGTTTGCGAGAAAACGAAGTTTAAAATGTAATGTAAACTGCAGATGCGGCCAGACTGATACGCGTGTCGACACGCTTTTGCTATTTTCCTTATGTTTTGATGCTATTTTTAGAAACTCCGATAGAAATTCTCAAAAACACTGGGATATTCGCAAATTTGCCTGACAAAATTTTCTACTCTTATCTTCTGAATTTTCCTAAAGAAGAACTTTTTTAATACGCCTTTTCTTCACTTCGTCCATTTTTGTTGTAGCTGTCGGAACTTCAAACTTAATTTTTGACAGGAAAAATTCTATATTCTCGTCGAACGGCTTGTTCTAATGAAGACTATTCTTAATTTCAGAACAAATACATATTTAATATTGATACAAAGATCGAAGAAAATTTTTTTTAATTTCCATCAGCGGACCACCCGTGCCGGACTGCGTTGCCACAGTTGGACGGTCAGTTCAATACCGTCCCGCACTAAAAAGTTTGGCAATTCGTTTTTATGCCGAACCATCAAATTGTGGAACCAACTCCCGGCGCATGTATTCCCTCCCCTCTATAACATCGGGTCCTACAAACGTAGTGTGAAGAAGCATTTGGCCAGACCGGCAAAATGATAGTGACGGAGTGAAGATATTTGTGTTTTCCATCCGTTACTCTCATCTCTGGACTGTATTCGCACTTTCCATCAGGCGCGGTGCAGTCATTTTGCCGAGTCACAATAAAAAAAAAATTAAAAAAAAAAATTTCGATCTGACTGGACTCGAACCGTCTGCCTTACCAACGGAGCTACAGACCGACGAATTTCTCTTTGTGCTTGTTACAAATTACTTTATATTGGGTTTATACGGCCTTTTTGCTGTCAGCGCCAACTGGAACTTCACAGCTATAAGATAATGGCGATAGATGTCGCTGTATTAAATTGTTTTTTGAATACATGATGATTTACTACTTACTTTTTGCGAAACAAACATATGAATATCATGGTTTAAAACATCATGAAATTCAATAAATAAATGTCTAAAATTAAACATAATTAAAGAGATCTACAGACAATACTCAATGTGTGTTTGTAAAAGTTACATCAAACGATTAGAAACAGCACAAAGACCTTTATTAAAAGTAATTACATTTAGTCCCTATCGATTTTCCAGTAAAACTCTGTATGAAACATACAAAGTGCTCGCTATAAGAAAACTTTATATTTTGCAAGTTCGTTGTAAAACGGCACAAAAATATCCCTTACAGTCATGAAAATTATAAAAAGAAATGCACTGTTAGGAATGTTTGTCTACCAATAAAATGTCGAACAACCACTGCTAGACACGCGAGACGAGATATAAACTAACACCTCTGTGGCCGAACGGTTACCATGCCGGACTGCCACGCAGAGGTCCCAGGTTCGATTCCCGGGCCGGGAGAAATATTTGTATGACCTACATTTGTTTCTCTCGTGAGTTTGGGTGTAATTTGTGGTTGTCTATATGTGTGTCCATGACACCCGCGACACAAGGTTTCCCTAGGTAGGGGCTATGTTGAGTGTGTTAAAAAAAAACACATTTCCTTCTAGCTCTTGATTATGATCAAATTGAATTGCTTCTTCGGTAAATATAAATACTTATAACAATACTTAATAATATAGGATGGATGCCAAGCTTCCTAGCTGCATTTTTGGTTCTGCAAGTTCAGATTGGACGACAGGTCCATTCCTAATAGGTGAAGACGGTCGGCTATCGATATGGAGATAACACGAAAAGTCGGAGTCCGGTGAAAGGGACTTCGCTTAGTGGAGAAAAGACGCAGAGCTTTAAATAGCGAAGATGTGTGGCAGTGTCAGTTAACCTGTGTCTGTAATTGCACCACCACCCTTACCCTTCAAAACCGGAGTGCAGTAACGCTCTCATTGCCACTTGGCGGCAGAAATAAGTAAGGTGGCAGTACTTCCCTGGACGAACCCTTTCACAAGGAGCTATATATACTGCTACTAAAGATATCCTACATCTTCCGTATTTTCAGTGTAAAGTTTCGAAAACTAGGTACGCCAAATTAGCCTTTCGTACGCAAGGAACCAGGATCCACGGTAAAACTTATGAATTGAAATAGAGGCTGGAATTTTTAATATCCTTTACCGCTAGCGAGCGGCGTTACAAAATATTAAAATGTCTCAGAGTTATGCCCCAGATATTGTAACTGCGGGACTTAAGGATTTTCCCGTGTTATTTTTCTCGCAATTTCTGCTTGGCTTACTGATTTATGTGAACAAGCAGCCGTTTGTTATATTGCTTGATTACGTCGTGGCTTATGCGATTTAAAACAGGAAATGGTTTTTTTTATTAATTAAATCATTAAAACTTATTTACTTAAGAAACATATTTATTTCTGTTTTGTTCGATGATACAAAGCGAACGAACAAATCCTTCGATCCTGATGCACTCGAACGAGCTACATTGTAAGGATCCGTGTTAAACTGAATCTAGATGTAAAATAAAATAAATAAAATTGAATGGTAGAAGAAAAATGTGCTGAAAGAAAATTGAAACATGAAAACAATTGTGAATTAACAAAAGGGACGTTAAAGAATGTAAAATTAATTGAAAACAGATTATAATTTGTCTTATCTACTGGCATTTTCGTCTATCAGCCCTCGTTCATTAGGAAAAATGTCACTACATCTTATCCAACAACAAATCAGATACATCGTTAAGTACAATAACACGTTAAAAACACTTTTTAATACAGTTGCTCAAAACGTGGTATTTATCGCACTACAAATCGTGCCGAAAGTTGGAATTTTCGCACTAGTGCTTTTTACTTTTCAATTTTTTTTTTAATTTACTGTTGTTTCAAATCTTAAGCACAGAACTAAAGAAGTTGTATATTTATTTGATATTTATGTGCTGTGTGACGTAAGTCATTCGTCATTAAAACTTATATTTATTTACAAATACTATATAATGAACGTATCGAGTGGAGGTCTCTGCCTACCCCTGAATGGGTGACAGGCGAGATTTTTATGTATATATTTGTTTTATGTATTACAGATAAATTGTATCTCACTACCGTGCACGGGTTCCTAAAGAAGTTTAAACAAAAGTACCAGGACTTCATAATAAGAAAAGTGGTTACAGACCGATATTACAGAAAATAAACAAAAACAGCACGTTAGAACTATATTTCCATAGACTTTTAAATAATGGTTGCAGTGGTTGTATTTCATTATTTTAATTTACTAGCAGAAAATGAGTTTTTTTAAATACTGTTTTATTTTACTTTCAATGCAGTTTTTTCGCAAATGTATTAAAAAACGTCATTTTCACTTGTCTCGCGTCTTGACCCTCGCCTCTGGCTCGGGCCAAGAAGCCTCGAGCCTCGTGAATAATGACTAACTTTCCGCACTTATATCAAAAATAACTATTATTTATAAAAAAAAATCGACCTCAAAAGTACGTGGAATTACATATAATTACCAAGTTTTATTGAAATCGGTTAACGGAAAGTGCGCGAAACCGGATTCATCCCCTAGTTTGCTACCCTTAGAGGTGGAATATTTTCTTCAAATTTATATGTAACCAATATTGCGATATCCTCTTTCTAACAAAAAACAAGCATCAAAATCGGTTAACAAATCGCCGCCTTAGAGTGAAAACCTCACAAACGCGTTTTCACAAAGGTAGTTCGTTTTTACTGATTTTTGATGAATAAAAACTTACAAACCTCTTGCTCAAATGTATTATTAAACTATGTAGTATCTCAAAAACGTAAAATGCAAATTACAAACATTATTGATTTTACACCACATTTTTATCTTCGCCCTGAAAAATTACATGGAAATCACATACGACATAATATAGCTAAGACGACGAAGTCACATGCACAAAAAAATACAGTCAAATTAAGACCCTCCTTTTTTATAGTCGGTTAAAAATATAAAATCTGTCGTTACTCCTCCATTTATAATACCAGACCCGTATCATAGCTTTACATAAATAAACCGTAACATAAGATGTAGGTATCTATTGAGATGAGTGAAACTCAATGCATTCATCCTTTCAAATTTAGGTTCAAGAGAGGCACCGTTTCTATTTCACGAAATCTCGTCTTGGGCTGTATCGAAAACGTTATATCCCAATTTCGTAAGTTTATTTGGAACATTTTTTTTTATGCTTACACTAATTTACTTTGAAAATAAAACAATTTTTTTTTTCGGGTCTAAAATTGCGTACCCATGGACACGGCTTTGTGAATATGTGACCTGTCAAGAGCCCAAAACGTTGGTTTGTTTGAAAAAAAAAACAAATATACGCAATTCACATTTCCAATTTAAATACTGCTAAATTTATTTTATTTTTATTTATTTACTTAAACATTTCTTTCAGGCCACATGACCCATATAATATATACCTTATGGACTAACATACATACAATGTAATACGACAATAAAATAAACTAAACCACTAATCTACACGTATTGCCCTTGTCGGCGACGTGCGGCGCAATCCGGTGTTAGGAACCCGCCGCGGAATCGCGATCACTCGTCGGCGCTCGATACTCAGGGTGTAATCAGGGCTTTTAGCCCGATGTATTCCACTATCTCATCACCTCAGGCTTTGTGGAGTAATGTACTCACGACAGGTACAGCAGCATCGTCGGTGTTGCCGAACGGAGCAAAAAATTCGATCCTGTCGGTGCTGTGCCACACAGGTTAAGGCTGGTGGGCTTCCTCTTCCTCTTCACCACCTCTGTGAAGCTGTCCTCGTCGCATTGATCCGTCTGCCTCTGCGGTTTTGCTACTTCGGGATTACTTTATTAACGATAGGAGTTGATGACCATTAGAGCAAACAGTTTGCCCAGATAAGCTGTTTCTGCCACCAGTCATTAATGTGAGCATTGGTAAGGTTGCCAGTGAAACTACAGGTAGATAAGACTTGTCACACAAATGACGGAATAAGTATAAATATGTGGAACTTCGGATAGTGTTGGCACACGTGTCACGCAAACTACGCACTTCTAGGTATATTTATTATTCTGCGTCGCTTACCACCAGGCGCACGACTTGTTTGCCCCGTCACTAGACATCATAAAACAAACCTTTAATAGATTTCTTACAGGTGAAGATCTGCAACAAGCGCATAAGTAAGGTCTGCTAACTCATCTGTAGCTTAGTTGAGAGAGTGATAGCTTTTGGTGAAAAAGTCGCCAGGTTCGAGTCCAGCCAGATCGCAGGAATTTTTCTTTGTATTTCCTTTGTAACAATAATAACAAAAATCTAGTGGAGTATTGTCCTAAAAATATACGAATATCATCATCAAAACCTTTAAAAATGTTAGGTGAAGCGTTGAACGGCAACGTTGTTAGTATACACCAACTAATTAATCCCTACTATAGGTGCACATTGATTAGTTGATGTAGTGATATCCATCTAAATAAATCTGTTCTTATTTGTCTTGCATAGGTACTGTACCGACTTGGATAGATATTACTTTTTATTTTTTTTGATTAGATGGGTATATTGTCCTGTGTGTGTGCAAAGTTAGTGGTCTCTCTCCCAGATGAACAAGAACTGTCTGCATTCAAGGAAAATGTATTTGTATAATTATTAGGAATCCTCCATATGGTATATCGCCATATCATATGTGTATGTTAGGGAACGTCGTTATTAGGGTTATTTGTGTGTTTGTTCGGGTTTGTTTAAAGAAAGTGAGAAAAGCTGATGAAACGTGGATAGCTGCAGGATGAGGACTAAGGCAGCTGGGAGATCAATATTGATGTTACCCAGTGATCGCCCGATGGGTGCTCAAGCCTGTGTCGTCGTCGTAGCAGCGTGCACGTTGAATATAGTTTGGTGATGCATTTAGGAAGTTCTAGTAGTGATATTTAAGGATTTATTAGGAACATTCAGCCAAGCTAGGGTAGCTGAAATAAAGAGTTAAGATTTAGATAGGTTACCTAAATAGCTAGGATAGCTAACGAATAATTATATTTAGAATTGTTTGATTAGGATGTGGTCATGGTCTGTCCTTTTAGATAGGTTTTTGGCAGACTAAAGCCATAGTCTCCTCGGTGGTTTGCTTGTAGGTAAGGTAGTAGCTTCCGAGTAGTGTGTGGCTAGCCTGTAGTAAAGGCTGACCATTTATGTAAGTTGCCTATCATATGTAGGGCACCAGCTAGGGATGTTCACCCCTTCAGTTGTGAGGAAGAGGGATGTAGTCTAGGCTCTACTCTATGAGTAGAAGTACTGGCTGAGTGAATAGAGTTGTATTTAGAATGTGTTTATAAAGTAGGATAAAAAAAGAACATCTTGGCAGATCTAGAAGTAGCCTCCATAAGCGAATATGTGAAAAATAGAATAAATATCTAGTTATGAAGATAATCCCAGTTTATATTTATAAAGTACCTCTCGCTACGCGACCTGAACTACGTCCCTAGGCTACAGTACTAAGACTAGTTCTTTATATATTTTAAACCAATGAATATCAAGTAAGGAGGCAATCATCATCTACAACCGGATTTCACCCTCTGCTGAAAGTAACCTCCCGTAGTTTTATATCATCCACCACTCACTTTGACGATGACATCTACCTTCTCTGCAGGACGTCTCACGTTTCAGTAATCATTTCATGGCTAGCATCGGCCATCACCACGTCTCGCTATATATTCTGCCCAACTCCATTTTAGCTTCGTTATTTGATCTTGTTAATCTTTAATTCGGCGGCAATAAGTTAATCCATTTGAATACCTATTGATTGCTTCGAGCACCATACAGCGTCCGAAAAAATTAGACTGCCTTTAATC
The DNA here is from genome assembly GCF_003589595.1 of Hyposmocoma kahamanoa. Classification (NCBI taxonomy): domain Eukaryota; kingdom Metazoa; phylum Arthropoda; class Insecta; order Lepidoptera; family Cosmopterigidae; genus Hyposmocoma; species Hyposmocoma kahamanoa. The sequence continues at coordinate 1,919,498 of NW_020654684.1, forward strand.
TGATACAAAGCTCAAAACGTCTGGGATAGTTCGGTTAAACGCAGAGCTCCGGGACTCATTGACTACAAAGCGATGGTTACAGCTAAGCTTCACAGCTGTAAACAGGTGGCGAAGTCTTCTAATTGCGCATATATTACAGATTGTACTTCAGAGAGTGTGCGCAACAGTTTCTTGAGCTCATTTTCGTTATCTTCCTTATACCAACAGAATACTGCGAAGTACCATTCTTGCCTGGTTAATATTCTAAATAAAAGATCACACGATTTGCTTCATTTCGCTGAATCAATCAACCAGAAAAACACTACCTGAGTCTTGAGTTTTCTCGCCACGCTACCTACTTCCATGAGCATATAAAAGATGTCTCCAAGCGCCAAATAAATAGACATTCTCTGAGTAAGCTCGCGCCGTCGTTGACCTAATCTTGATTTAACAGCTTCCAGTCAATCGCGAAACCATTTATGGTATAGGTGTGCAATAAAATATTTGAGTTATTCATTTTCGCTTCAGACGTACGTTTATCGTAATATGTTGAGAGCCCAATCGACCCTTGTCTACACCAGATCATACGCAGGTGGATTTAAGATCACTCGCTACTGAAAATGTTGGCAAAAAAATTATTTGACACAGGTGAAATCTTAGGATGACTACCAGTTTGTCATCTTTATTATCATCTACGCGAGTTTTCTCTAATCAGAGTGTTTAGGCCCAATACTTGTTAGGGCTTCACACGTTTTCCAAGGGATAAACCAGGCTTATTAACTAGCATTACCGTAAGCTAGAGATATTGCTATTAAAAATTCACCAATATACGTGACTTAGAAACCATACAAACAAACAACCTCTGAATGGAGAATCAACCATCCTCCAGTAGAGTTAACACCGCTCCTGTTTTCAGTACTTCATGAAGTAAGTTTCTGATATTTATAGGTTTCGCATTCGACTGTCAACATAATAAAATTTATCGATTTCTTAAGTTTACGTAACCGAATCGTAATATGCAGGGTTATTTGTAAAATATCATAGGCAAACAACTTTCGTTTCATGGCTTATAAAATAAGACTACAAAATTTTACAAAAAGATTTGTAGCAAAATTGTACAAAAATATTTGTAGCGAAAGGCTTGTTCATTTAACGTAAACATGGATATCTCCTTATTCATATTTATTCTTGTCGTCATCATCAAAAAATATATTACAAATTTCTCAAACAATTTGACCAAAATCCCCGTAAGATCTTGTCAAATGACAAATATTTTCCTTTGTAACGTATCCAATTTTTAAATTAATACTCTGTACAGGTGACATCAGCTCTGCTTGGTTATGTAACACCGTTATGTAAATGCAAATGTAATGTATTCAAACCGTTGTTAGCTGGCTTGTTAGCAGGACGCGGCGGGAATTGATTTGTTTTGAATATTGTCATTTTATGTAAAAGCGATTGTAGCAACCATTTGTTTCTTAATTGATAAATTCGAAAACTTATGGCGATACGTAATGATTCAAACTCAAATAATAATTGATGGTCACGTTGATCAAACTCTACTAATTCGTAAGGCAAATTCCTCTCTGAGAACAATTATTAAGAAACTGTAGGGGTTGCTCTTTGTAAATAGATATTTGTACACATTTATCACTTAGAATCTGGAGGTCACGTGGATGTTTCCGACAACAATCTTTGTACAATTCGTACCAATCTCCTCAAATATTTCAACTCGTCTTTTCATTAGTACTAACAAATTAACATCTATGTTAGTCTTTAGTCGCATTAGTTTTAAGTTTGTAATCTTCCTTTTCCCTTTTTTTTTAAATTGCCTAAATTGACTTTTAGTATAAAGATTTTGTTTCACTCAAAACCAAGTTCAAATTATATTTATTTCATAGGTAAGCTAATTACATTTGAAATCGTCATATTGTCATATTGATTAAACTCTACTGCTCATTCGTAATACAGATTCCCCTGAGAAAAAATTGCAAGAAACTCTACAGGTTGTCTAACGACTGTTAAGAACAGCTAGGTGGTTTATTTTTATTCCTCGTACTAATGTTATATCTATCACTATTTTTTATAAAAAAAATACTATTCTTAATATAAATTACATTTATTTTAATTTACTTTCTAAGTTACTTACATCACTGAATATTTAGTAGCTCAGGCATTTTCAACAGGTACGGCTTTTTACCTAATTTTGGTGACAATTTTTAATTTTGTGTTTTACGTAAACATTATGGGTTGGTATTATATTAAAAATTAATTCCAAAAAGAATATCTTACCGGGCCTTCAAAATGCCAAGTAGTTTTAAAGATGTATGGAAATGAAATTTTGTTTTTCACCAAAATTGAACATCGTCATCAAAATTAGTACATTGGAGAAAAAATATACAAATTAAATCAGAAAAAATATTTAATAGCCATACAGACCAGGATCTTAGATGTTGAGTCTCATATGGCTAATTACTTGGACCTTCTGCTAACAACTGATCCGGAGCGATACTCTGTGATAACGATGCCCCACTTTTTTTATACTAAAGATCCTGGTATTAGATTAGTCCGATGGCGCCAATTAAACTTGAAGAATACGATTATGAAATTATCTATAAGCAAGGTCGCCTCAATTCCAACGCAGACGCTTTATCTCGTTGTTCGGTAAATGCCCTTGACGTAACTAAATTAAATAACGTGTCATATGAGGAATATTTCAAAGATCAATTCATAAATATATCAATTAACTCAAATACTATTATCAAAGAATGTACTCCAAGCTTATACTTATCTAAACTAAAATCATTTGCATGTCCAGTCTCTTTAGATTTTGATTATTCTATACCTCACTGCGAAGAAATATTATCGCAGCTAGAACATCCCGCTGATTGACTGGATTCCGAACGCGAGCTTTCTACCATTCAAGTTGTAAATGATAGAAACACTTATATCAAAGTTTATATTTACAGAAATCAAATGATCTATCCCACTGAGGTTCCTAAGATATTAAAATAAAACCATGACTCGACTATCGCTGGTCACCTAGGGTCAAAACGCATGTATAACCGAATCAAAGCTTCTTATTATTGGAAAGGCATACGCTCTGATATCGAGCACTATGTAAAGAAACGTAAATTATGCCAAGTAAACAAACCTTTAAGGAAATCGAATAAAGCTCCTATGGAGATAACTTCTACATCTACTAAGCCATTTAAAAGATTAACTCATCTTGTTGTTGGGCCCTTGCCACAAGCTGGGTTCCAAAGATTCAAATTTATTCTAACACTTCAAGATGATCTAATAAAATTTTCAAGCGCATATCCCATGGTTTCTGCCACCAGGGAGGAGATAGCCCGAAATGTCGTCCATTTCATGTCCCTGTTTGGTTTTCCGATAACTATTTTAACCGATTTGGGAACATGCTTTACTTCAGACTTATTTAAACAATTAACTGAAATTCTTAAAGTTAAATCTCTATTTACCACTCCCTATCATCCACAAACAAATAGAGCCCTTGAGAGGTCACATGCCACCTTAAAAGAATATCTAAAAGCTTTTGTGAATGAAAACCAAAACGATTGGCATTGTTACACTGCGATATTAGCTTACAGTACTACTCCTCACTGTACTACTGAGTTCCCCCGTATAAATTATTATACGGTTACAAGCCTTCCATTCCTAGTTCTTTATATGGAACGACTAGTAACACAACTTATAATGTATATATTCGTGCATTGCAATATAGGATGCGCTTTAGCAGAGAGAAGGCCATTCAAAATAGTATAATTAAATCCAAGGAACAATCCAAACATTATTATGATTCCAATTCTCGTGATATTAAATATAAAACAGGTGACATGGTGAATGTAAAACATCACCACAGATTAAGAAAAGCTCTTTCGCCTATATGGAAAGGTCCATATAAAATTGTGAAAGTAAATGGCAAACACAATGTCACTCTACAAATTAACCGAAAACATGTTAAATATCACACGAATGAGATCAAGCCCGCTCACTTATAACTACCTACTATTTTTATCTCTTTTCAGGGTGCTTTGACGTTCGAGGCTGGCAGCCCCCTCTATTACTGATATCACGTACAGCCAGCAGGGATTTACTATAATCCCGTAACTACTATTCATTTTTATAATGACTTTTGGAAGATAATTACGCATGTAGACGTTATTACTGTAGAACCTCATCTTAATAACATAGACTCTTTCACACGGGAAACTCTAGATATTTGCATTAAATCTGATTTACACGAATTTATTCACTGTAAGTTCACTGTTCAATCCGCTTGAAGTGCGGTTACAATTAAATTTCAAGAAATTGAATTCCTTATCTCATATTATAGCATCTCATACCACTCCGAACCGATTTAAGAGATCTCTAGAGTTCGGTGGTGAAATGCTAAAATTCTTCTTTGGCACCCTGGATGCTGATGATGCCCGGCATTACGATGCTGCAATAAACGCTTGTCCGACAAGCGAGACTGAACTTTTTAACCTCAAGAAGGATAACATTCATGTAGTTAAATTAACGATAAATTCATTCAATTCAACTATCTCTAAATTAAATAAAAACGTTTTCAGATTGAATTCACAATTAGACAAATTGAACGAAATTCTAATTCAGACGACAAAAACCAAAAACGAATTAATTTATATTGCTAAAATTAATAACTTAGCAAATATTTTACATGGCTCTCTGCTATCTAATGTTACCTTATTCGCCAAAACAAATGTCCTTCATCGCGCTGTTATCACTCCCGTCAACTTACGTAATGAACTTACAAAACACAGTAACTTAATAAATAAAAGACTAGATTTTCCAGTTCCATTAAATTTAGAAACGATACATACATTGATAGATATTTCAAAATTAACTTCTTATTACTATAATAAAAAGATAGTTTTCTTAATTCAAATACCTCTAATGTCACCAACTAAATATATTGTATACAAACTTATCCCACTACCAACTCCTCATAACTCTGAGATTCCGAATACTTTTGCTCTTATTCATTCTTCGAAATCCTATCTCGCTATCACAGATGATAGATTTCACTACGCACTATTAGATAATTTAAAAGAATGCTCTAAACTTACTAATAATGACTCTATATCCGCTCACGCGATACATGCAGCCGTAGACGCATACCACACCTAGAGGTGCCGGTGATGATTTTATACCGATTTATCTGATATCGAAGTTATAACAGGTAAAAGAACTAATATTAATTGCTATTTCGGTAACTACTCTAGCAAACCATAAAGTTTTTAACGCCGGGGTCTGTCATTTAAAAAAAATAAAGAACTTCAAAAATACGTCACGACAATCGTGAGTATTTTTGTTTGGGCTGGTGATTTCGGTGTTTATTTATTGAAAACATACCGTAAGTTGCGTTTTTTAAGTTTACCCTGAATATAAATGTTTATAAACTATACTCTAAGGAGTAATTTCATGGTGAACGTTAGAACCACTCAAACGGAATATTATCATATTTTTCCAAGTACACCAAAAATTTCATTAGTGCTTTTTAAGTGCAGGATTTGCGGTGTATTACTGCATTTTTTCGAGATGTTTTTGTTGGTGGTACGGAGGGTATTTATTTGGCAATACAGAATAATAATTTTTATTTATAAAAACTTGTATTTAAACTGAATGCTTTTCTAATTTGTGAAACCAAATAGCCGCCATCTTGCGGTTGGAGGAGCGCATCGCGTGAGCGGATATGTCCCTTGACGAATGTGTATTCGACTAGTAGTAATCCGTCGTGTGAGACAAGATTGTTAACTGAAGTTGTGTTGTCTTAATCAATTGAATGTGATTCGACATTGTTGTATGGTAATATTAATATCCGGCAAAAAGTTATAATAAAAGGAATAATAAATGCATTTTTGTACAATCTAAAAGTAATAAATTTAAATGTAAGACGTAATAATGATATTAAAGATTATTCTATTGTGGGCCCTGTGCCCATATTAGAATTAAGTAAAAATTATTTATAGCATATTGTAAAACTTTTCAATTTACACCGTCAATGACGTCCTCTTTCACATATGAAAATGACCTTACTATAGATTTTGATATAACTTAGAACGACTGTTGTAAAAGGGAGATACTAAACAAATCGATTCCTTTACTCTCACCGCTGTCCCTTAGTAACATTGACTTAGATTCCCTGAAACAAACATCTCACCAATTAGACGTCTCAAACATGAAATAAATAAGTTCCAACAGGAATCGCATTTTGTAAAATATGCCCCTTACTATTCTGGATTTAGCTTATCTATTATATCTCTTATTATAATATATCTTTGTTATAGATTATACTTTTGTTTTGAAAATAGAAACAAAAAATCAACATGTTGTGTGCAGATTTTCAATCAATGCTATAATTATAAAAATTAAAGACGCCAAACTAAATTAACCAACTCGATTGAAATGTCTGCTATTTCTGCGTCTGAAAATGAAGATGATAAAAAATCTATAAAATCTTTATCTGCGCGTCATTTCGATTATAAATCTTGTAGAGATAATAAGGTTAGTTTTCTAAGCACTGGTAATAGAAATCTTAATTTTTAAAGTTTGATATGTTTTTAATTCTATTTTAGTTATATTTTACTATTTTTGTACAACTGCCTTCCTAATTTCTAATTTATCTCGAATATTCTTAATCATTATCAACTTCGCTTCATCTTATTGAGATAAAGCTTCGTCAAAACGGGGGAGCTGTTATATCTCAACCTAATACGGCTATTTCGCAAAGGTTGATATTTCTATTAAAGCCGTATTTTTCCATAATGCGATGTGCAAGTTTTCATATTTTGCGTAAGCCTCAAATCTAGGCAGTTGGACATTGGCAGTCGTAAAGAGCAGTACATCGCCCGGGAATCGGGAAGTCAGTTACTTATCGATTTAGTTTAATTTTCATCAATAAATCGAGTGTTGGGAAGTTAGTTCTTTTTTTTAAAAAGACAAATCGGAACAGCCGCCAAACAGCCCGTCATCCTAAGACATAAGTTGACAAGTCACATGTGTCTGTAATTTCACTAGGACCCTTACCTTCAAAACCAAAAAGAAATCACACAGGTACAGGGTCCAACTCCATGACGCTTACGATAAGAACGGTCCAAAGTACAAAGGGTCAAACTTGATGTGCTCCTGACTGTACGCATAATTTGTTACATCCATGTGATAAAAGCATTTTTTGACATATGATCACATATGGTTTTATAATACCCAGGCATTGACTTACAAATAAATGGACGACGGGTCTAATACAAAAACCACGAAAAAAATGTCCCAAGTCAACCTATTTAAACGTAGTGACATGTCAAGGAATGTTGAATTTAAATTGTAATGTCATCGCAGTACCGTCTAATTTTGCTTGCTTCGCTGTCAGTCGAACAAACGAAGACTAAAGCGCGAATGACGCTCTGTATATGATTTTAACGCCCTATAAGTTCGGACGCTTTTTAGCGCGGACCCGACGTCCATATAATTGTAAGTCAATGTACCCAGGTTATGATTTAACGCAAGATCCGTTACTTGGTGTTTAAATAAGTTTTTTTTTTTTTACTTGGGTAATTTAATTTAATTGACTACTTATAGCAGAAATAACGCCTACAGAACATTCTCTCGTACGCGTCCGACACGGGATTGACTGGTTTTTTAGAAGCGATAATGCGCAATTCCCGCACGTCAAGCGAGATGAGCGATGTGCCATTGTAATATAGCAAGAATTATGATACAATAACACTAACTTCAATCCATCAAACGGTTGGTGAAGAAATTATGCTACTTTTCTCGGTATTATTCTTGAGACTTTCTTTATTCATTTCCCAAGTGTATAACGAGGCTATATTCCCTTACATCTGCTCCGCAATGTCCGGTGCCAAGACCAGTCTCGGTCCACTACGGGCCTTACCGACGCTGCCAGGTCATCCATAATATAAGCAAATAACACTTATTAACTGTAACCCGGCAATGCAATCCCTTAAAACCTGTAAAAATATACATTCTTTCAGGAAAGTAACGTTAATTCACTTCCATCTCATCTCTTTTTTTTTCTTTTTATAATGTCAAGTGACGGAACTTATGTAATATGTGGACGGGACGAACAAGTCGCCCGTCACCCTGAGAATTGAGTTAACAAGTCCCATGTGCCTGTAATTTCACCAGCACTCTTACCCTTCAAAGCCAGAAGACAGTAATGCTGACATTACTGCTTGGCGGCAGAATTAGGTAAGGTGGAAATATATGAAGTATAGAGCCATTTTGTTTCTTTTTTATTGATTATACCCAAATCGAATAGGTAATCAATTCTTTAAATCTGATTGTTATTGCAAGCAGTAATAAGCATTTCAAATCAAATAATCGATTACATAGCTTTTCCTAATAATAACGTACGTGCCTTGAAAATTAAATTAATGGTGTGACGATCATGACCTAAAGCATAATGATATATGGAGTCATCATCATTATCATCATCAACAACCGACTTATACGTCCCACTGCTGGACACGGGTCTCCTCTTAAGCAAATTACACTTGAAATCGTCATACTGATTATCCACTACAGCTCATTCGTAAGACAGGTGCCCCTCGAAGAATGAGCAAAAAACTCTAGGGGTTGCTCTTTGTAAATATACATCTTAATACATTGCATTACATAAACATCTTAAATCGAGACTATCTGCAAGAACTAAACGGGTCACTACCACGGATTTTTGACGTCCCAAGTATACGACGCAGACGCAGAGTATATTAACCTTTAGTATAACGTTTATGTTTTACCATAGTTTTAAATCTCGTAAATGGCAAATTTTGAATATCAATCGGAATCTTAATAAAGAAGCGTATACATTTCCCCTTAAATGAATTTGAGATTTTATGAAGACAACTGTCAAGAACAGCTTGTTTATTTTCATTTCTCGTATTAGTGTCATATCTGTCACTATTTTTCATAAAAAATATTATATTTTTCTTAACAAAACTAACGTTCTAAAAATGTACTGAGTCGTTAGTGTAAGAATGAGTTTCTTTTAAATATGATTAAATTTCCAGACTTAGACATGCCTTTAGTGTAACTTGAAAAATGTAATGAATTTATTTTATTAAATCGAAGACGCTAAAGAATTCTTTTAATTTCGCCGTTGCACATTCCTGTACTGTAAGCAATGTAATGAACTACATGAGATCACCCAAAATTACTACACCAGAACGAAATGTTGATTGCTCGAATTTGATGTAACGGGAATCGGACCCAGAACGGAGGTCCGATCAGGATGGAGGGCGCTAGATGAGGAGTCATTTAGCGCCCTCTGTGCTAACAGCTGGGACATCGTGGTTATCCTGTTCCATATAGCTAAACTGAAACAAAACTGTACAGAGGGTCGATGTTAACGATACGAGATCGTCAGGATCTGCAATTAGCATGGGTGTCCCTCAAGGTTCAATTCTAGACCCATTTTTATTTTTAGTTTATATTAATGACTTACCTAGCCTTATGGAGGGTATAAAACATGAGATAGTATTGTATGCTGATGATACTTCCTTATTATTTAAAGTTAAAAGGCACCAATGTTCCTACGACGATGTGAACAATGCTATATCTAAAGTAGTTGATTGGTTTGCTATTAATAACCTACTTCTTAATGAGAAAAAAAACAAATTGTGTGGAATTTACATTACCCAATGTTAGACGGTTACAAACATTGTAGTTAGAAACGAAAAATTGAATCTTGTGGATACAGTTGTATTTCTAGGTATAACGTTAGATGCTAAATTGCAATGGGGTCCCCATATAAGTAAGTTATCAAAACGGCTCGGCTCTGCAGTGTACGCGATTAAAAAATAAGGAAACTTTCAGACGTCGAAACCGCTAGATTGGTTTACTTCAGCTACTTTCACAGTCTACGGCATTTTGCTTTGGGGTAATGCCGCCGATATGAGTAGAATCTTTATCCTGCAGAAACGTGCAGTTAGGGCAATTTACAATCTGGGCCCCAAAGTATCTTTGAGAGATAAGTTTAAGGAAATTAACATTCTTACACTAGCCTCACATACATTTATGAAAATGTAATTTATGTTAAAAGGAATAGTAATTTATTTATGAAAAATAGTGACAGACATAACATTAATACGAGGAATAGAAATAAACTAGCTTTTCTTGATAGTCGTCTTCACAAAGTCAAAAAATCATTTAAGGGGCAATGTATACGCTTCTATAACAAGATTCCGGTTGATATATAAAATATGCCTTTCACGAGGTTTAAAACTATAGTGAAACAACAACTTTATACTAAAGGTTATTGTACAACTTCTGCGTACTTGGATGACAAAAATCCGTGGTAGTAACCCGTTTAGCTCATGGAGGTAGTCTCGATCTCTGACGTTTCAAATAAATAAAAAATATTGTAAATTATATTTACAAAGAGCAACCCCTACAGTTTCTTGCTCATTCTTCTCAGGGGAATCTGCCTTACGAATGAGCGGTAGAGTTTAACCATTGTGACGATTTCAAGTGTAATAATGCTTACCTATGAAATAAAGATTATTTTGAATTTGAATTTGAAAAGGATGATAATGATGATGGATCTTGTTCAGTTGCACTGGAGGTGACACATTCGAACAAAAGTGTTGTGCAGTCAAATAACCAGGTTCATTAAAAAAAACAGTAGCCAGAAACAAACAAATTGAACCTTGTAGATACATATGTATTTTTAGCTATAACTTTGGATGTTTAACTGCGTTGGAGTTTATAAATAAAGTTGTCGAAACGATTCAGCCTCTGCAGGACACGCGACAAAAAAATACAAGAAACGACGTAGAAACCGCTACATTGAATAACTTTAGCTACTTTCACAGTTTAATAACAGTCGGTATTTTGCTTTGAGGTAGTGCCATCGACATTAATACAATTTTGTCCTGCAAAAACTGTACAGTTAGGACAATTTACAATCTCGAACCCAGAGTGTCTTTGAGGGAGACGCTTGATGGGTTGTAACTCTAGCAACCGTGATCAGGATCACGGCAGTAAAACAGGAAACTCCCGGTTCACAAATTTATTTAACGTGTAGTAAAAGATAAAGTAAAAAAAAACTGTAACAAATAAAAGGTAGAAGTGGAAAACAGTACATTAATAAAAAAACACTCCCTAACTTAACCTAAAAAATGGTAGATGTTAGATTTAGGCACTTATCCCTTATCGGGTTTTATTGTGTTGAATTGCAGATATTAGATAGACTGTTATTCGCTCATTATGTTCGATACGTGATTTACATTGATTGTATTATGATTAAACTTGAAAAGAATAAAAAATTAGACAATTTGATTTAGTAGTTCTGTCCGCTACCGCGGTCAAGCAGAGAGTGACCGTGGTACGATGCAAAAATGACAAAGTGAAGAAAGATGGAACAATTCAAATGTAAAATTTAAATACAAGCAAAAGAAAAAATGATACGATACAAAAAGGTGCGGTGACGGTGTAAGGTGGTCACACCGTCACACGCTTAAAGAAATAACATGCTAATACTAGCATCACGTTTAATAATATTTTTGCAATTTTTTTTATGATATTATTATCAATCGACGGTACGAACAAGTCGGGCGCCTGGTGGCAAACGACATGCATAATTGTTGCAGTTCTGGTCAGAGCTTTTAATCGCAAAGATCTTAGGGGCACTGCACTATACCCATCACCCTGAGGCATAAGTTGACAAGTCCCATGTGCCTGTAATTTCACCAGCACCCTTACCTTTCCAAACCGGAACGCACTAATGCTCACATCACTAATAGGTAAGGTGGCAGTACTTCCCTGGACGAATTCTTTCATGCAAAATCTCCTTCTACTTCTGCTAAAAAAGTATGTAGCTTGATGTGCTGTTGACTGTACATAAAATGTGAAGTGATTCAGACCCGCAACGGGCAACATTATTCCTATGATCACGTAAACGCCCAGAAAATATCACATTTAAAGTTAGCGCTATAATATATTCTATATGGCCATACGACGTCTAGAAAAATACTTTTGAAAAATCTCGATTGCATTTTTCATATAAAAATGAGGCTATTTAGTACATTTTAATGTAATTTGGACACTAGGCGCTTGTCTAATCCACTAATTCTACTTATATACAAAATCAATTGTTAAAGAAGTAAAGAAATGTTGTTTTTTGGTTGCTAACAGATTGACTATATGCTTGCAGTTAATGCGTGAAGTCGTAATCAACTTCATGTAATCGAGGTCTTGGATAACGACTGCACGCATAAACAGCATGCAGTCGAAACCGACTTCATAAAATATACGAAAGTGATTTAGGAACGTTATTGTTATACGTTACGGTGCAGTGCGGCCCGCCATAATGTGCGTGAGCCTTTAGAACATTTAGGTAGTTTGAGATATTTCTTGTTTTAATCAATGATTTTTTTTGTCCCGATTTACCGCCCTGGGCCTACTGGGCCTAAGGGCAAATCCGCCACTGCGTTTAGTCGTTATCAACTTCATGCAGTCGTAGCTTCGGCTGCGTGAAGTTGATTACGACATCACGCATTAACAGGAAAAGTCAATCTGTTAGCAGCCTTATAAATAATGTCCTAAATGGAACACTCATTTTAGTTTGCCCCTATTATGAACAACTCTGCTTGAATGTCAATGTTGGAAATTCTAAGTCTGTATTGTATATAGATTAAAGTTGAATGCGGTAAACAGAGACGGCGGTTATAAAAAATAGTAGTAAAAGCGTGTAGTAAAATTAAATCGCAAGAAGGAGGGTCGTACAATTTTCTGTATGGAGGAACCACAAGTACGCAGAGCATTTAATAATTGGATGTGGTAAGACATGCATAAAAAAATATTATTCCTCTCTTCCTGTGTAACCAATAACTAAAAAAGTTAAAAAATAAGAATAAGAAATTACTCCAGTAGTTTGTTATCATTATTAATACAAAGATCGAACACTTAGAAGAAACTCCTTCGATCCAGACAGATTCTTCTAGCAAACCGTGCTCTGGCTATGCCAACTAAGGCACGGAACGAATCAGCGGACCTCACGAATTTTTCTATGAGCTTGTTGTCGGACGTTAAACCCGTAGCGCCATCTATGAGAAATCTATGAAAGTATTTAGTCACCCAGTCAGCTAACTTTACAGCTACCAGCCCTGGCTAGAGTTGTCTATGAATAATAATAATTTCAAAGCAAACTTTTAGACTTAAAATTATTATACAGTTAAAAATTGAATACAATAATTCGTACCCTTGGTAAAAATAAAACCACATGCATACATGACCATACGTCAAAATTGCATTTATCACATTATGAGTTACAAAGTAATACGAACTATATAAAGCAAATTATGTATAGTGTTTTTTGAATTGGGACAGAATGGGGACATCCGAAACCATAGGAGATACAGGGAAACTGTCTTAGGAACCACTAAATCTTTTTTTGTAGAAACAATTTTGGCACAGTCAATTTTTTTTTTACAATACCGTTTTGTCCCTAAAAATAAATATTTTTTTTAGTGCTGATCGACTCCGCTTCATCTAAGGATCATTTCATTGTATTGGAAGAAAAAATCAGGACAGCAGAATTTGGTCAAAAAAAAATCATACACAATGAATAAAATTGACAAAATTTTTTTTATGCTGGTAGATTTTTTTTTATCATTTTATTGTATTAGAAGAAAAAAATTTGACAGCAGAAGTTGGACGACACTAGATATCCATGTGAACGGACACAAACTTACGTTGTTTTGTAGAGCTATTCCAACAAACAAAGTACTAAGTAGTATAGTCGTGACACTTTCCTCAATCACCTAATGCCTTCTCCATACCTCCATACGTCGCTTGCAGAGTATTAGCCATACCATGTTCTCAGAGGGAAATTGCTTTCGCGCACTTCATTCTTCGTGTAAATTTCATTTTTTACCCATTCGCGTGGGTCGACGCCGACGCTCCTGTTTGCTCGCTCGAAAGGGGCGTTAAAACTTTTACGTTATTAATTTTTTCATAATCTAACGTCTGCGCAATATCTGACCACGACTAAAGAGCCGGTTTAAATTGCTTTGCCCAGTTTATAATATGGACGCAACGAGCCTCTGCAAAATTGTTTTGGGCTCAATCAATCCGCCCGGGTTTTAACCGGATTTTTACCCAATGTGCCAGGTTTTAGCCCATTTCTACCACAGTCGTGGGCGGAAACGGCGAATACGGAATTGTACTTAATTCCGTACTTATTACAAATTTCGATGTAAAAAAATCTTTTTTAGACAAGAAAGGGGCAACTTGTGGATTCCCACTACTAAAGATACACATTACAATTCGATTTTTGTGAAAAATGTCTATGACGTAACTATTTTTAGTAACGATTTCAATACAATTTTCAAGCGAATCGATTCAACAGAAAGGCAAATCTAATAGTCAAGATCAGAAAGCAATAGTCATTTTGTGATAATATAATTACATTTGAACAAAACTCGATTTAAGTACAATATATATTTATTTAGTAGTCTAATATTTAATAATTTTTGCCCTCAATTTCGGGCCTTAATGGGTTTTAACCCGATTTAAACCCGGCATTAACTAAGCGCCTGGTAAAAAGCCGTGCGCTTGCTCATCTATGTGCGCAACTAAGTGAATTAATAATTTTAATAACATGATGTGTGGTATTTCAAAATTTTAACATGCAGATTCCTTAAAGGTATTGAACAATTTTCTGTACCTTACTTACATTTGAATATACTGATGCTCGTTGGTGAAATTGTGAAAGTAGTAATAATAATAATGCGTTATTATTGTTCATAGCCCTGCACTAGGTCCAAACTCACGGTACCACAATTTCGTTTAAACATGGTAATCGACTCTCTTGGGGAACTGTATACGTGTTTACAATAAGATTACGGAGCATATATTAGGATAATCATTTACTAAGTTTAAAAAACTACATTAAAATATTTTGATTGTAAAGTCGTCTAATTACGAAATTGAAGACTACGTGTTAAATAAAAATGTATGGAAAGACGACATGGTTCTAGATTCCACACAAATTTAATTCAAAGTGTATTCCATAGCATTTAAGTTTATTTGAAAAGAGCAGTTCATCTCATGGAAGTCAGCATAGTGAACGAGCAATAGCTCAAATGGAACGTTTTCAAGTGTAAATTTATTTTACCTATAAAATAAATGATTCTTTGACTTTGACTAGGGAAACCCTGCATCGCGGGTGCCATGGACGCACACCTGGACAGATAACCACAAATTACACCCAAACTCACGAGAGAAAATTTTATAATTGTGCTGCCCGGGAATCGTACCCAAGACCTCTGCGTGGTAGTCCAGCATAGCAACCGTTCGGCCACGGAGGCAGTTATAACAAAAATACTCCACAGTTTGTTGTAAGAAAAATTCCGTAGATCTGGTTAGATTCAAACCAGCGCAACGCCTGTTTGCCGAACCGAGTTTAATTAAAATTTTCAATTAAATTGATTGCACATTTTCATTTAATAATGACATATTTTTAATTGAATAATATGCTGTATATGAATAGTTTGCTTTTTTGTTACGGCTTTCGATAGATTGTAACTAAAACTTTTGTCTTTCCTAGGCATGTATTCTTGGAACCGTCACCCTACAAATAATAGGTAGATAAATTCTTACCTATTCAAATAAAGACCTGTGATTTATACGTGAAGTGAAACGCCTGGGTCTCGGGAAAGTGTGTGATATTTTATTCTAAACGATAATATTTTTTCTAGATATCCACTCGGAGAACGGCACTCTGAAAATTTCCTATACATTTTCTGTCCCATTCTTTCATTATATTTAATCTTAATTATCCTTTTAATTGGTTTTGTCAGAATGTCACTATGTACTGCTCAACATATAGTTTAAATCTCAAAAATCCCTTTTTCCAAAATCGCTGATTTTCTAAACGTCGGAAACGAAACTGTCAAATTGGGGTACCTACAGTCAGTGACAATTGGAACTTAAAACGATTAACTAAACAAAAATATGAAGTTCTCTTCTCGAAACAAAAAAAAACTAGTGCTTACGAGTACTAATTAGACATTCAGTAGGTATTTAGTTTAAGAGTCGATACTATCTCAGCTCGAATTAATTTTTTTATCGTACTAATACAGTTAATTTTGCTTGGCTCAAGCGGCAACGTATTTAAAACCATTTGAAAAATGAATATCGTATACTATACGCGCTCTATTTAGTTCAGTTGATATTCGAATGCAGCGGTTTTCTTTTAAAATGTCGAAGGGTGTCTTTGCTTTTGAGGTTGTATAGACTCTTAACGCATTTTCTTGTTAATAGTCGAAATATTCTATAAAAACTGAATATCACTTAGTTCGCCGGTTTCCAATTAATCCAACTGTTTTTTTACTGTCGAATAAATAGTCACGCCGTTTTCTTGTAGCACCGCTAAATAAAAATAAAATAATAATTTGGGTGCGTAAAGGACAAGGAAAAGGGTATCATATTGTTAAAAACCTCTATCGTATCGTATACAAAAGAACAAAAAGGCTGAGGATGCTCTAACACATGTTAGACAACCGTTATCAAAGATCTGAAATAGGCCCAGCTAGATTAGGCTACAACTCGAGATAGAATATCTGGCGCCAAAGGACGATGAAGGCCGAGCCTAAATAATGGGAAAAGAAGAAGATTTAATCTAAATTGTCTGAGTACATTCATGTTAAGATAAATGTTACCAAAACAACACACGACACAAATTTGTAGTATGTATAATGATCGCCTATACTCAGCAGTGGGTGTTAAGGGGCTGAGATGAAGATGTCGATGATTAAAACATAAGTAATAATAATAATGTCCCCGATAACCACACATATTCCCTGGTCTCTCATTAGGGAACTCACTCTGGAGCATATCCCAGAACACCCAGAGCCGAACCAATTTAGTAAACTATATTTCCGCTTTGCATCCAGTGCTAACAGTGTAAACCGTTAGGCCACCGAGGTCGTCAATCTTAAGTACACCGTATACATTCCATAGGCGATTGAAAGTAGTATCAAAACAAGTAAATATCAGTGGGGGGGCGTGAAAATAGTCGTTAGTAAAACCGGAGCAAAACAAAAAAACACCTACTTTAACAAAAACTACTTTTCCCATTAAAAAGGCGTATTGGCGACACCAAGGCCTGACTACCTCGTGCTGTGATTGGATCCATCAGTAAGCTACAGTACTCTGTATTCTCAAGGACAAGCGACTTACTACACGATTATCGGGTATATGCGCTCTGTCTAGTAGGGGAGAGGTATGTCAGTTGTAACAAAAAAAATCAATTTTTCTTAATATTTTTTAATTAGCAAACACAGCGCAATAATTTTTGGCCACAATAATTTTAAGTTTTTTAATAATAAAATCAAGTAAAGAAAATAATATGAAAGCAGATAAAATACTAGAAAATGGCACTTATCAGATCAGTTAATAACGTTACAATTGCTGCACCAAGAAGGCCAATTGTAACATACAAAAAATCGTCAACAATAAAAAATAAATGAAACAAAATCTTATCAGAAGTTTATGCTAATCACTTTACAGGCGATTCTATCTCAGCTTGAATTCAAATTTTTCCCATACTGAATAGGTTCTATAGCGCAGGTCTAGCGGCAGGAACACTGGCTTTATTTCAGAATTTACTTTTTATAAACGAAATTAAAACCATTTAAATACTGTGTATCGTATATAAAGGTAGTATACATGTTCTATTTAGTTCAGAGTTGATATTAAAAAAAAATATATATTATGTAAAGTACCTATTGAATTCAGCAGTTTTCTTGTAACAATTGCACCTCCTTGTTTTGTTACTTTTGCACCACTGCCGCCTTTTGGCAGTGAAGACTAAGATAACAAAAATCTATGGTAAATTTGATCCACTCTCATACATGCACGTATAGATTATAGTCTGTTCCATTCCATTTTGAACAAAATAAAAAAAATATTAACAAAATAGTTAAAATTTCTAAAGTGAAATTGATATTGAGTGATTAGGTACTCAATAAATCGAATACGTAACACTCTCACGTATATTTCGACGATTTTGACTTGATATATCATTACTTTTTCCAACAATATTCATTTGAATAGCATCGTAAAATCGTTTTTGAAAAATGATAGTCCAAAAGTGAGGATATTCATCTATACTTCTATAACTTGCCTATGGTTGCAAAGTGCTGTTCGAAAAAAAAACATTCGGTTCAATTAATTAAAGTTTAGTAATCGATTATTAAATCGAACATTTCAATCGCAATGGAACAAGTATCTAAGTGTAAGGGTTTAAAGGAGGATTTAAATTGAAATTTTAAATATGCTTATATAGGGTATGTAAGTAAAACCGCTAGTATGACTCAATTGAACAAATCGATTTGTAGTTGGCGTTACAATTGGCTATCACTAAACCGTCTGTGGTCGGGTCAGTGACTTATTTGTTTACTTTTTATTCAAAATGGATTGAAACGAAGTATAGATGTTAACTCCTACGAAAATCACTACTGTACGTTGTAATACTATTTATTTAATTACATTAACAAAAACTATGAGAAGCAATTATTTTTATAAACTTGCTACATCTCAAACTATCATCTACTGACAGCGCATGCGCGAACTGTTTTACCTGTACGTTCGGTCAATAAAACAACATCCAAGCTTCGATTGCTAGCAAGACCATCGGCTACTCGTCAAAAGATGTCGTGACATAAGATGTTATAATTGCCTCCCTGTTACAATTGACACACCTCTCAGTCTTTTGATAATAAGTGGAAAATTTTAGGCAAGCCAGTGGGAGTCGAGTTACATGGATCTATATAGATGCCTCGCAATTATTAAATATACATTCCCTGACATTCAAACCACCTAGTATTTTAATCATTAAGTGTCCTAAGCTTTCATAAAAAAAAATAAGAGCGCATTTATTCTACATCTCAGCGGATGGAAAGTGACGATGAGATCAACAATGAAGCCTCGCCTTGAAAAGCCCAAGTTATATATAGTGTTCAGGAAATAAGTCTGCAGGTAGGGAATTTTATTCCATAGCTATCCGCCATATAAACCTAAAAGCGAAACGCTTTGTACGAAACCTTGGAATATCCGCAACAGACGTAGAGGAACCGCAGCCTACGTCTAGTCCCCCGATGATGGAAAGGAGAAGGCGGAATTAAATGATGCAGTTCTATCGCTCAATTTCTGTGATGTATCCTGTAGAAACAATGTTTTGATCAAAAACTATTATACAATTTTTGAAACTGGTATACTAAACGTCATCCTATTTGTCCTTGTTGAAAAACGAGGGAAACTTTTTTCGATGATGACAATATTTTTGTGTTGTTATCCTTTAAGAATAAAAATGCAAGGTGGCTCTAATTATGTGTCCGGAAGTGTATTATTTTGTTATTTTAATATTCTCATTTTTGCCGTGTTTTTTGTATCTTAAAATAATCCTTGTCACAGAAAATTCAAATGGATTCTATCTGATATTGCAAACATCTTTACTATCCAGTTGTAATGTGTCATCTGTCCATAAAACATCCCCAATGCATTTGACCCTTGGTCTCCAATAACTTTTTGTGTCCACCTGTTGTTCCTTTAGTACAGATATGGTTCTAGTCAGAGCAATCATATTATCGGTCACGGTTCAACTATTCTCAAATAAAACCGGACACAAAACAGCAACTTATGTGACCCCATGTGTGAAAATCCAGAATCCGAACAGCTGTTTATTACGTCGTGGATATAAAGCAACGGAATCAGACAAAGGATAATCAAATAGACAGTCTGTGTGGTTCACCTGCTGGTCAGCTATAACGAGCAGGCGGCGTCAAAGAGGGTTATAACAATGACACTCGTCTTCTTCTTGATTATAATCTGTAACGTTACAATAAGCCAGTAAGCAAGCAATCTGTTAATTTAGATGTAAAACAAAAACTAAGGAACGACTCGTAGAATTTTCTTGTACCACTTTCAATTCAACTGGCGTATAAGCGAACAATAGTACATTACGTATTATGGGCGGTTAGTAAGGAATTGCCAAAGAGAGTCTATTAGGAGTGCTTCAATGACTCGATGCTTGGAACATTTTTACTTCTTGTATGAATAAATTTCGCTTCGTAGCACAAAAATTACAGATTTTGCGAATGGCGGGCTTTTTTTATACAATAATAATAATAAAATGTTTATTTCAGTAAAACAATGAACTTTACGTTAACAGTGGATGGTACCTCCTATTAAGCTTATCAAACCTGTGTTAGGAGGCACCACTCTACCATAGGTATGAATATGTGTGTGTGTGTGTTATTGCCATAGATAAAGAAGGTAGTGTTTTTAAAGCAAGTGTTCTCAGTCTTGCAGTCTCTGTAACTTTTGGCGTATATTTCTGATTCCTTATTAATTAAATTATGCAAATGGGACGATCGTTTGTTGAATTGTCTGTTTGCAAATGTTGTATTTACTTTAGGTACTTGTACTACAATGTCTTTCCTATTCCTCTTCGAAATATTGAGATCATATTTTGGAGACCTATGTTGCCTGAGTACAGTTTGAGTGATATAGACTTTCCTTACAGTTTTATATGAACAGATGGCTAGCTATTCTTCCATGGGCAAAAACGCATACAGCCATGATGGTAAAGATATAAAATATGTAATCTCAAAATACTAAGAATGCTGCAAAACTTGAATTTATAAAATTAATTTAGCATATGTTTGGTTTTTTTTAAAAAAAAATCAGTGCAATGAAATTTTAAAAAATCCATTAACCGCCATAACGCATAAGTTGTAGTAAGGCGTAAGATGTAATGAAAAAGCCCGTGAGCGTAATTCAGCGCATTACAGCCGACCTTGCCTGCATGTTATGGCACTGTTTACGAGCAAGTGTGATGAAAAATGTATTAAACTGAATATACAAACGTGACAATATACTAAACAAAGACATAAATGACGCACCGGTGCCTAAATCTGACTCTGTCATGTAAACGATGACTCGGGGTTTCCCCATAGTAATGCGGCGCAGCTGTCGCCTATATGACGGGACCCTTGGATTGCCACCAAATGTTTTCATATTTGTACCAAAACTATTCTATTGGCCGTAGCATTTTTATGATATTGTTACTGCACTGCAGACGTTTGCTATATTGATTTTATATCTTACCCATTCATAACCAAAGGCTGCTACCTATCTAGAAAATATCGCCATATACATATAAAGATTGCTAGTTTAAAGTATGGTAAGACGATTGACGAAATAGATTTGTACGGCGAATGTGAGCGGGTACATTTCTAAAGGCCGACCAAGGTGAGCTTACCATGACCAAATTGAGGGAGTCCTAAAGAAGGGCCAGTTAATCGGTTAGCGTATATGAAAGCACTGATGCACGTTAATGAGTTAGGACCGTAGCAATGGAAGGCTGTTGTCCCTGCCTAACCCAATGGGAAAAGGGCGTGAGTATGTATGTATGAAGTAATTTAAAATCATAGTGAGTAAGTGGTAATGGTCTCGCAGTAGTCCATGGGAGCTTCCAAGTCTTAGCAAAGATAAAAGATTTTTTAAATTGGTGTCGGTATTGATCTTCTGGGTTCCCTCGGTGTTATTCGAACTCTGGTACGTTTACGCAGTAAAAGTAATTCACTAGTTTGAGGCTAAGTGATTGGTTTGGTTTTTGGCACGCTTTGTTTAGACACTTACAGGAGGTTTGTCAATAGGCGAATGCCATATCTGTACAACGCCTTGATTCTGACATTGTGTGAGAGCTAGAATATCTTATTTAGTTACTCCGATTCTGTTATTTATTACCGTTATTTCCATAGCTTGTTGATTTATGGTCCTTTTACCTTAATAAAGTCTCAAAGGATATTATGTATCTTCAAATAAAACGATTTGTGGGAAATTTTCTAGGAATCTTCCAATTAAAAGGCTTTCTTTTAAATTGTCATTAAGTGCTCATTTAGTACGCCTTGATAGTTATTTTAATAAATCGAGTTTTCTTTATGATACCAAGTTACAGGACGAATAAGTCGTGCGCCTGATGGTAAGCGACACGCCTGTCCATAGGAGTTGCAGTGCCACAAATATCTAAGGGGCACGACGATAAGTTGACAAAGCCCATGTGCTTGTAATTACACCAGCACCCTTACCCTTCAAAACCGGACCGCAGAACATTGTTGCCGGGCGGCAGAAATAAGTAAGATGGCTGTACTTCTCTGCCTACTCTTTCACAAGGAGCTCTACTGCTACCAAAGTTCTTAGTTCTTAGGTTTTTGCTGTTGTACACGCGGCAAGTACGGCGCCTACGTCTGCGCGAACTTACACAAAAAGCCCCTCTTGTCAATGCGCGCTCGTTTAAAAGCCTTGACCGTCAACTTCACTTCTTATTTACATATGGCTACCCTGCCGACGACAATCATGTCATAGGATCACGTCAGATGACTGATTTAACTGAACAGATTCAAACTACACTAGCGCCCCCTCTCTGAGAGCTTACCCGGTTTGAGCTGTCAAACTAACGTGAAATTTGTAAACAAAGAAACCATGATCGAGACGAAACCACGATCGAGACTACTTAATATGTTTCGTAGGTAGCCTCCAGTACCAGCACGCTATGATGACCGTTTTGACAGATTACAATAGTGAGGTCAAATCTCTATTCATTATCGAAAAAAAATATAATCAAATGCTAGTCGCATCTATAAGCTTTTATATTTATAACTAGTATTGCAAGGGGTAGCTGATTAAGAAGTTTTAATAAAACGAAAATAGAAATGTTTAATTAATATATCGTCAATTCGAAAGTGCTTTGTTTTGCATTAAGCTTTGACGTGAATTTGTCGGAGGTAGAAGTTGTGCTGGCCAGCGATCCCATAAGTGACGATCGTATTAGAGTTCAATTTTAAAAGCTTTAATTTCGAATAACAAACGCCGAATTGTGTCGTAAAATTATACACTCCATAAATTTTACTGCACCTCACTATTGACAATAATGTACAGCAATTAGCTCCTTCAACGTAATTTGAATTAATATGAAACTTGATGAGGGGACAAACGTCAAAATGGCTCGTATTTTGGTAAATTCAACACGTATCAATATTAGCTAAGACTTATATCCTCTCGTAAAGTAAATTTCCGTAAACAATTTTGTTACATTACGTTTAAAATAATAACTGGCTCCGACGTACATCTATGATTGGTATTATATTCACCTAATAATATGACTAGTTGTTTGTAAAGAGAGTTGTTATAGTGCTTATTCTTTATAATGTTATGATTGTTTTTGAGCGCAAATTCAAATCACCCACTATGACTTTCTCGTTATCCCTGTTTACAATCCCTATAAAGAAGATGTGGCACGTTTTTATTATTGGCTAATGTATTCCACGTTAGCCAATAGGGACGCATTATCCATTTACACAACGACAATTTAATGACTTGTCGCTATTTCTCTTTTTTTTTTGCTTTAGCAAAATATCCTACTTTTCTTCACTGCTCATTACTATCAAACAGGGCGGAACAAAATGATGGACGCAGCGGTACGTATCACGTTAAGACCCTTACATCGTAAAAAGAACATTATACCTTCCCCGGCAGTCATATATGTTTTTATGTCATCAAGTGATGAGATTCGTCTCCTTCGAGCCGCGCGACTGGTAGTAAACAAGAAGACTATCCATAATTAGTTATTCTATTCATCATCATCGTTCGTCATTTCAGCCAAAAGACGTCCACTTCTAAACATAGGCCTCCCCCAAATGCCTTAACGACTTATCCTGCGCCGCTTGCATCCAGCGGATTCCCGCAGCCTTCACCAGATCATCAGTCCACCTTGTGGTCAAAGTCAAAGATTATTATTCCATAGGTAAAATAAATTTACACTTGAAATCGTCACATTTAAGCTACTGCTCGTTCACTACGCTGACCTCCCTGAGAAGAACGAGCAAGAAACTCTAGGGATTGCTCTTTTCAAATAAACTTAAATGCTATGGAATAAACTTTGAATCAAATTTGTGTGGATTCTGGAGCCATGTCGTCTTTCCATACATCTTTATCTAACACGTAGTCTTCAATTTTGTAATATGATTTTTCGATCAAAATATTTTTAATGTAGTTTTTAAACTTAGGAAATGATAAACTTAATATATGCTCTGGAATCTTATTGTAAAAACGTATACAGTTCCCCATAAAAGAGTTGTTTACCTTGGTTAAACGAAATCGTGGTTACCACTCGAGAATTCATCGGCCCCATCGGCCATCTGTTCTGCGAACAATGTGCGGACATTCTTATTACTGATTCGATCTCGCAACGAAACTCCGAGCATAGCCCTTTGCATTGCCCTTTGAGTGACCTTGAGACTTCTTATGAGGCCCACAGTGAGCGACCATGTCTCGGTGCCGTACGTCATCACTGGCAACATGCACTGGTCGAAGACATTTGTCTTGAGACACTGTGATATTTTGGACAAGAAGATATGGCGTAATTTCCCGAACGCTGCCCAGCCGAGTCGGATTCGACGATTGACATCTTTCTCGAAGTTGAGCCTACTAACTGGATAATTTGTCTTAGGTGTACATAATCGTCGTAGTAACTTCAAGTGTATAGTTTCTGATATTCATCATCAGGAGTACAAGGTTATTCTATTATTTTATTCTGATATTATTCATTTTAAGGATTCCGACTCAAATTTCGTTAGGTGTACAAAATAAATCGCAAAGGAGTATAATATAGTTTGTACAGAAACCTCTATAGCGTCTGGTTGTATACTTAGTTTTATTTTCAGAATTATCCAGCCAGTAGTTTGAATAGCCGTTGTACTAACGGTTTAACCTACCGACTCTCAAACAGAATATCATGGGTTCGAATTCGTGCTTGTACCTCTTGAGTTTTTCGGAATTTGTGCATTATTTAATTGGAATTTCACCATGAGCTTTCCGGTGAAGGAAAACACCGTAAGGAGACTTGCATACATCTGCAAAATTTAATGATGTGTGTGAAGTTCTTAACCCGCACGTAGCCTGCGTAGGAACTACGAAAGAAGGGTAGTATATAGGCTTAGGGTGCGTACAGATCTGGCGAATGCGCCTGTTTGCGAAAGGCTAGCGAGCTGCACACATGTATTACTTTGTGCAATCCGTTCGAGTGCCGTGCGCGCTGCTCTCGCGCCAGATATATTAACATGTATTTAACTGCACGTATGCTGCACGCGTGCAGCGCGCGTGTAGGACGCGTCCTTAATATCATTATTATTTTAGTTTGAATAACATAGGACAAAGACTTCACCAAATATTTTAAAAAAACTTGCAATTGGAATAACCATGTAAATACAACTCAATTTTATCTGAACACATGTGACTGCTCCATTTTCAATATATTTGCGATAATCTTTTGAACAGTACTTAGAATTCTAAACTGAGCTTTCGAATGGAACGCACTATCCCAACTTTCGTAACAAAATACATGTTTCTAGCCGTTTGCATGCCAGAGCACGTGTCTTGTTCGATTTCTGCTCCGCGCTAATACCGTTTAGAAGGGACGTAAGTATTTGTGCCTTTATGCCTCGACTAGTTTTGTTTCCTAAGCTAATTCATAATGTAATGTACTATTTATTAAATGCTTAGTTGGCATAGCGTCTAAAGTTAGTTAGCGGCTGGTAGCTGTAAAGGTATCTCGCTGATTGAAAAAAAACTAGATTTCTCACAGATCTCATTTGGATCTCACAGAGAGGCCCGAAAACAAACATCTGCAACAAGTACATAGAAAAATTCGCAATGTTAGTTGGTTCGTTCCGTTGCTTAGTTAGCATAGCTTCTGGCACGGTTTGCTGAAAGACGATGGTTCGAATCCAACCAGATCGCAGTTAATTTTTTGATCTTTGTATTAATAAATAATCTATATTTTCCCGCAAAGATTGATTACCCGTAAAAATAAATGGTATAAAGGCATTATCCCACCTTACAAGTTGAGGATAAGTTATATCAGCATAAACAATGACTTTCAAAACGCGATACAAAACAAAATCCTCTTTTAAAGGATTACTAAGGTACGGTGAGTCAACTGAACACAATGTGTGGATGTGAGCTAATCAGATAGGTGTCGTGGTAATCAGGAACAGGGAGTGATGGATGTGGGGCTTGATTAACGCCTGCCTTCGTCAAAGTATGCCCGCAGATGTACGGAAGAGAATCCCGACTACAACACAGATATAAAATAGTGTATATCTCTTTGAAACAATATTCCGGAGTTCTGTATATTATTTACTCGAAATCTTTACGATACGAAACATAACATTACATTGTAATTAAGATAATTGAATGTCAAGATATTTTACCACGATGATCAAGTATTTTTTGTGAAACTATTCCACTATTACATTTTTTTCATTTTTCAGCCATTACTGTCCCACCAGGGCAAAGACCTCCCTTCCCTTTTTCCACTCTTCGCGATTTAACGCCGCTCCAGGCCAAAACCTCATATACACGTCCTAGTCGTCACGCCATCTCGTTCTGGGTTTTCCACGGCTTCTTCTTGCGTTTGGTGGGATCCACTCCATGGTGGTGTTTGCTTACACCTCGTTTGATATGCAGCAGACGTGTCCGGCCCAGTTCCATTTTAAGCTCGCGGATTTATGACGAACGTCAACGATTCGTGTTTTGGAGCGCAGTATGCTGTTTCACACGCGGTCTGACAGTTTTACAAGATACTGCGCTCTATGCTTCGCTGACACACGCCTAATGCGAACTTCTAACGATTCCTCAAAGACCAAATTTGAGGACCGTAAGTAAGGACGGGGAGAATGCGTACGTCCATGAGCTTTCTTCTGAGGGATAGTGGTAATTTTCCCTTCATTAGGTCTTTCATTGACCAATAACTTCTCCAGGCACTTTCCGTGCGTCGTGCAACTTCTTTTACTTATCTTGCTCCACTAGTCCGTTATAATTATTAATATAAAGATCGAACACAGAAAAAAGCCCTTCAATCCGGCTGGATTTGAACCAACACTCTAGAAATAAAAGTTAGAAAAAAGTAACCAAAACAAAGATGTGTAACAAGCACATAGAAAAATTCTAAGGTGGTTCGTTCCGTAGCTTAGGTGGCATGGCGTCTGACACGGTTTGCTAGAAGACGTAGTTTCGGATCCAATTTTTCTAAGTGTACGATCATTGTATTAATAATTACAACATCGCATTTTTTAATTATTAAGAATTCTGCTGACCGCCACGGCAACTACTTGAGGTTCGCTGTTGGTGGCGCTCGTGCGCTCTCACGTGGCTCACGTACCCAATCTTATTTGCAAAGATCCGTGCGCACAGGAGGCACGTGAGCACACCGTCAATGTAATAGTAGCTGACCGCCGCAGGTGGTCGGGCTTTCTGCTCGTCACGTCTGACGTCCAACTCAATTCGTCGAAGAGTCTCAAATTGTGACGTTTTGTTTGCCACAAAAGATCTCCATTTTAATTATTATTACAAAGAGCAAACACAAAGAGAAATTCCTTCAATCTGACAAGACTCCAACCTTCGTCTGTGCCGAACCAGGGCGATCTCTCTACCAATTAAGCTTAAAGGTCAGTCAGCCGAACTTACGAATTTTTCTATGGGATGGGTTTTAATTAGTTATCATAACTCAATAGTTATCTTTTTGTTACCTTACTCCAATGAGTAAGTTAACAAAAAGAAAGATAATCCGTTTTTGTTTACACATTGGCACACTACGTCTCCCGCTCCGATTAGATTTCATTTACCTCAAAGGTTGTTGGGGAGAGACAGCTCTTAGCGATAAGGCCGCCTATTTAATTTAGCCCACTTTAGTTTTAAGGTGTTTTTGTGTTGTTTTTGTTCTTGTGTGTGAGTAAAAATCTTGTATTCATCAAAAAGTAAATAATAATATCTTGTATTCTTGTATTCAATAACGTGTATCTATCTATCTATCTCTCATAGTAGTAAAAACATATATCAATATTGCATTTTTTATTTTTAAATACTTTTAAGCGCGAAATACGAAATATTTCATAATTAGATTGCATCTTGGATGACAGTCTATCACTTGTTAAGTAACAGCGAAACTAAATTAAGTAACAAACAGATAATGTTATTCAGGAGTAAGGCAGTAAATACCTCAAATGCTTCGTGTCATGATCTGACAATGCAGGGTTGAAGACTGTATTCTAAGCAAAGCCTACGCGTCATAATCTTAAGGGTTATTTTTGCGTACAGGCAAAGGAGGCTAATAGCAGCCGTCTGTAGCTTTCTTTGTCTTCTCAACCAATGACATTTCAGATCTGGATCATATTTTCATTATAAATAACACGTTTTAACAAAAAAGGTAAAACAGAATAATTAATAGGGCACTTCCCTTCCAATCAAAACTATTTTTTAAATACTAACAAAAAGAAAAAAAATAGAAACGAAAAATACCTACTTATTAAACAATTGCTGTAGGGTTAGCACGAAAGGGGACGACTCGCGCGAGAGCGACTTAAAGCGCGAGATACTGCTATTCTCTGATAGATGGTAGCAATATCTCTATGTAGTCTCGACGGGATACGGTAAGTAAAAAGAGTTAGCAACTAAGAATATATATGGTCACGCAGTACTTTAAAAAGAAATAAAAAACTGTTGTGAAACTGAGAAGACTTCAACTTACCCGTGCCCTAGGTATAATAAACCACAGAACAGAAAATACAGTAGAAGTGGTTAGTTAGCCTCAAACGTGTGCCAACTATAGGTCTCTTAGTTACCTATCACTAGTCCGAAATGACATTTTCCAGAAATAACGTTTAGTCGAAATTTCATAACCTCGAAAGTCATTTTGAGAGGAAAATGTGTATTTTTCTTTTAAACCTAACTTAAGCTAACGTAACCGAACCTAATCGTGTCTTTGCGATAAACATTCAACATATCCTGAAAGAACAACAGTTTCGTTATGATTCGGTTTTCGGTGTAATGAAAATTCGAACAAACGTTATTCCGGAAAAAAAAAATTCGACTTTGTGGTAGGGTTACCCTCTTCTTCTTTAAGATGACATTGAAATTTGAATTTAATATCAAAACGTAACGTGCAATAATAGGTATTGATGGTATTGAAGTTTCAACGATACGCCAACAGTGTAAAGTTTAAATTATATTAAAAATCCAGAATTTGTTATTTCTTTTTAAATTTGAAACTTCGACCAATCATTATCAAGATTTCGTAGCGTTTCAAATTAAAAATGTGTGAGTTTTGGCGACATAAGTTCTGATAGCAATCGTTTTTTTCTTCCGTGTCATAAACTATCACTTTTGACGTGTGATCACACGACGTGATTTTATGTAACTTGATTGTAAAGATAAGATAGAAAATTGATTGTAAAGATATAAGATAAAAAAGTGATTGTAAAGATTATAAAAGATAAAAGTTGAAAGTATATTTATATAAGTGATAGTCATAAAAATAAGATTCGTATTATATTCTCATATTTAAGAATAAAAAAGATTTTTATGGCTATCATGTGATCTCTCCAGAAAAGTTATCATATTGAAGATGTGGCTTTTATTTATAATATCAAGTGACAGGGTGGACAAGTTGCGCACCTGGTGGTAAGCGACACGCATATAACGCGTGCTCACTGCAAAGATCTGAGGGGCACTGCCACTGCGCCTATCACCTTGAGATATACATAAATTCCCACAAGTCCCATGTGCTTATAATTTCGCCAGCACTCGTGAATTCTCCATTTATTAATTCGTGTTTTATATACATTTTTAGAGTTCTGTAGCTAATTAAAGAACCCTTACAGTTTCGTGATGTCAGTACCAATCATAATATTCATCGTATTATCACGTCTCTCCAATTAGTACCCTTATTGGGTGTATTATAATAAAACCACATGTGACCACCCAGTGCTTTTGTCACATGAACGTTATCAAATTAATACGAATTACATGAAACAAGTTCTATGAACTAATTTCGTTTTTTTTCCAATTGGTGTAATAAGGCCAATTATCCGTGCGAATTATCCGTGACCCGGTGAAAGAACCGGATACTTTGATTTGTTTGAAAAAGAAAACAAATATACGCAATTTAAATCCGAAAAATAATAACCATCATTATATTGAGCATGGTTCTTCGTGGTAGATCGGTCATGCTTGGACTTTTTTAAGCAACAGAACTCTTTTTGGCAGTTTGGCCGGAAATCGTCAATCTATTTTGTAGTTGATCTGGCATTCTTAGAGTTCATTCGAAACGCTTACTTGCCGTGTCGGGGTCTTATTAACATACAATTTTCAGACGTTTTAAACCCTTGTCGTAATAAATGATTATTGCCAAATCTATTGCTAACATATTAGTGTAATTAGTCTCTATTTCTTTCCTTAATGTGACCTGTTCCTGCAATTGATTTTATACTCTACAGTGCCCAAGGAACAAGGAAATGGTACAAACCAATTATGGATTTTTTTTATCAACTCAGTCTTAGAAATCCTTAATGAGTAGAAAGAATAGAACAAAAAGAAAACCTAACAAAAACCTGAATTCACTGAACAACTAAAGATTTATATAGACACGCAATAGAGCTTCTCTAATTAGGAGACTTTTGGTGGTGAAAATAGATTGGTTCTAGATGATAAATTGAATTCTATTCAATATTTCCGAAGTTGGGAAGATTAACTAAAAACAAAGTAAGGCGTAAACTACGTAAATGGTTTTATTTAAAAGTTTAAATTAAAGGTTTGTAGGCAAATTCACCAAACAATGTAACCTTATGCATTCAAATTGTGGTTTATTTAGGTGCCCATGACCATGAAGATAACAAGGAAGCCGATAAGAAAATAGCGACAAAAGCGAAAATACGTGCCCGGAAAAAGACGACCCCGAAAGCAGCTCTAGTTACGAGAAGACAAGATCATAAAAAGATGATTCAATTTGATTGAAGATGCGCGGAGATGACGGTGCGATTCTCATCCTCAAGCTCAACGTATTGCATTAACGGTGTGCATCTCTGCACAGCAAATGAGCGGCGGTGCGTGCGACGACATGCCGCAGTGTCACAGTTGCCTGAGTTCCATCTTATTAGCTGCTTTGCTCTTATCATTGAAGCGCTCTACGTAGATGAAGATTGGGCACCAAATTTCGTCGCTTTAGCAGTTGTAGGTGTAACTGCAAACCTTATAACATCTGACACCAAATGTAGACGATGAGAATATAATGGAAAGCATCAGCATGCTGATTTTAATTCTACTACTACCTACTATCTCTTTCTAATTTGTGAGTTAAATCAACTATTGTTTCGATTTGAAATGTCAAAAGTTTCCGATCCGCCTGTTATGAATCGCAATCATGCGCCTCGACTCGGAAAAGACGTAGTTTCCGATCGGGAGAGACAATCAATGCCGGTCGGCTTATTAAGAGGGAGCATGCCAAAATAGTTTTGACGTTGGCTCCGCCCAAATTTGTGAAACAAATATATGCCTGAAGTTCGCGTGACATGCGACAGGAGATGTTGAATTTTGCGCATTAAAAGTACCAAATTCGTTTTAGCGGAATAACTCTAAAAGTAAAGGGATTAAAAAAAAATCCGTAGTGACAGTATCTAATTTTTGTCCTAATAACCTGTAGCATTTCGAGGATGAATCGAAAAAATGTGAAAATTAGAGATCATTTCGTGATTTTTATCTATCGAGGAAACTTTATTGTTTTGTGTTTCTGATTAGTGTCTATGCTTCAATATATCGTGTAGTTACTCACACAATATATTATTTTTAACTTTAAAGTGGATATACCCCTCTAAAATCAAATCGAAGATAAGGAACTTTTCCTCTGCTCCCTCTTAAGAACATGCTAAATCAATAAAATAGTTTGGAATGTTCCAAATGAGTTTGCCTTTGTAACGCGTATCACCATTATTCATCATACAAAAAGTACATATAACAATCGCTACGTCATTGACGACGTGACCTCTCAGCTGACATAGCAAAAAAACATAACAAACATTTAATTATGAGTCCACCAAGATAACCTCAAATGGCTTTGGTTGATTCCGAAAGAAAACCACTGTATTCAATAAATACTTTACATATATCAATGATTATTTTTATATCAACTGAACTAAATAGAACACCT
Organism: Hyposmocoma kahamanoa; assembly: GCF_003589595.1. Classification (NCBI taxonomy): domain Eukaryota; kingdom Metazoa; phylum Arthropoda; class Insecta; order Lepidoptera; family Cosmopterigidae; genus Hyposmocoma; species Hyposmocoma kahamanoa. Next base: position 1,951,587 of record NW_020654684.1, read on the forward strand.
ATAGTATATGATGTACATTTTTGAATGGCTCTAATATCGTTTGTAAAAAGATAAATTCTGAAATAAAGCCAGTGTCCCTGCTGCTCGACCCAAGCAAAATGAACCGTATTAGTACGGGAAAAAAAATTAATTCGAGGTGAGGTAGTACAGAGTCATAATATACAATAAATTAATGCTTCCAAACATTGACTTACAATTATATGGACGTCGGGTCCGCGCTAAAAAGTCCGAATTTATAGGGCGTTAAAATCGTATACAGAGCGTCATTCATGCTTTAGTCTTCGTTTGTTCGACTGACAGCGAAGCAAGCAAAATTAAACAGTACTGCGATGACATTACAATTTAAATTCAACGTTTTAGCTTTTTCATATTCCTTTACATGTCACTACGTTTAAATAGGTTGACTTGGGACATTTTTTTCGTGGTTTTTGTATTAGACCCGTCGTTATTTGTAAGTCAATGCTTGCAAACCTCATTTTTACACTCCCACTGAAATATAAATATTAATGGATGCTTGTTTATTTGTTTAAGTTTCTACGAGAGCTGCCTTAGTCCGCCAACACGTATTCTACACGGCTTAATTCCGTCGATTCAACCCACATTTTTTAAAGTTCGGTCATGTTTTAAACAGGTACCCTTCCACACGTATACCACTCTAAACAAAAAAAATATCTCGCCGCATATCTGAAAAGGCAATGTCACAGTTTTAAAGCGTTCAGGGTTTTTTTTGTGATACCAAATGACACGCCTGTCCACAGCAGTTGCAGTGCCACTCAGAGCTTTAAATTGTGAATATCTGAGGGGCACTGCCACTGCGCCCGTCACGCAGACATACGTTGACAAGTCCCATGTGCTTGTAACTGTACCAGCTCTTTTACCCTTCGTGTGGCTTGCACATCTGTTTTCATGGTGTCGCCATCTCTGTAGTCCCGAGTTCGATTCCCGGTCGGATCAATGTAGAAACTAACTGTTTTATATTTATAGCACAAGTGCTCTACTTACTTACTTTGTGATCAGAGCAAAATGTATGTAATGTTGTCTAATATTTATTTATATTTACACAAAGTGTGTAGCGCTAAATTTGAATGCAATATTTTAATTATAATGTACCCTGTACATGACCATAGGAATAATATTGTCTGGGTCTCAATAACTTCACCTATTTCTAACCCCTGAGGAAGATTTCTCAGTTCCTGAGACCCGTGAAATGTAACATCCCCTTACAGGATGCAGTAGCAAAAAAAAAGAAAAAAGAATATTAGACATAACTGGTTGATGACTGTACCACCTCAGTCAACCGTGATCATGGGACTTGTAAAGGGCCGAAACGTTGGTTTGTTTGAAAAACCAAACATATATATAAATCCGGAAAAATAGTTTCATTTTCTAATATTGTTAAACGTAAAATACGAGAAATAAAAATAAACTGGCTGCAAAAGAACAACAGACAGTCCTTATAAAATCACTAAGTAATTTATGGGGCAATGCTTTTATAATAAGATTCCGGTTAATATCATAAAAATTTTACACCATAGGTTATTCTACAGCTTCTGCATACTAGGGTGATAAAAATGGTGCGTCACCACCTGGGTGAAATGTAAATGTATACAAATCTTCATTTTTAGAGAGCAACCCCTAGCGTTTCTTATTCATTCGTCTCAGGGGAATCTGCTTTACGAGTGAGTAGTAGATATTAACCAATGTAACTATTTCTGTAACAACTATAACCTCAACCCGCCAATAGTTCCATCGCACCACCGCTAGATGGCATTAGTTGTACTCTGAAACGCGCTATCGTTTTGTTAACTCCAATAGTATAAGTAATCTCATATGTTTTGAATTGTTAATGCTTACTAATAGAGGTGGGCGTTTCGGCGGAAAAGATGACATCGCTCATTTAGTGCAACATTGACTTAATTGCAATTTTGGCATAATTGAATTAAGACTTAATTAATTACGTATTAACATCCTTTATCCAAATTTGCCAAAATTACAATTACATCAATGTAGCACCAAATAAGCGACATATTCCCGAGAGAAGCAACCCGGTTTGTGTAAGTTATACTTATTAACCACTGTTTCCTGTATTTATAAGCTCATCGAACAAAATATCAAAACCTGATCTAATAAGTTTTATGAAATTTAAGTCATTTAGAACTCTGAAACAAATAGCTCCATTTCATAAGTTAGTCAACAATCAGATTCCGTTCAAGAAGAAATAACCATTCCTTTAGTCACGTTAGTTATTTTCCCAATGACCCCAATTGTACTGACATTGTGATCATTGGGATCTGTTTTTCGACAAATCCACCAGAAAATATTACAGATCGAACAAGTGAAATGATGCCTGTAAACTTCGTTACCACTGTGCGAACTAAATTCAGTTATTCGACTACCCAAATCGACGTAGTTTTTCTCTGTTACGTTTTTAATGTATCTCCTTATGTTTTTATACCTTTACAACGAAAAGCGATGTTTATGTGTTCGTCTTTTAAAGTGTCTAATTTAAATATGAAAATGTCTCATTATATTTTTGATTATTCAATGGGGTACACGAAAGGAGCCTCTCCATAAGACTTACTATACATATTCCCTGTCGGCCTGATACACCCTGGACAACAATCAGCGAGAACCTTACGCCGATTGACAAACCCTTTCACCGTAATGGCAAACATGTCCCATTGTTCTGGGCATCAAGTATATAACCAGAAATAAAGACGGAAATGTCATTTAATTTGTTTGAAAACTAATCGGCCGTATCATTACTGTGACAACTGCGCTCTGATTGGCTAGCCCGAGTTCGAAACAATTGACGGGTGTCGTCAATGAGTGTCGTCAATTGTTTCACTTCAAATCGACCAGTTAGCTTGAGCTTTGCTATAATGGACGTAACTTGCATACTTACTATTACATACTTACTACATATTTCATATTTAATTACCGATGAAATTTGATTCCGTTTGTTTTGTAATTAGATGTTTTGCTGTTTTTCCCCACACCACCAAATGGAACAGCACGCCATTATTAGAGATATTATCTTTATTACAATAAATAGAGAACATTTTTGGAATATACGGAGACGTACACACAGGTCAGTTGTTGGCGCTGTCTAAATTTCAGTGCAAACGAGAGTTGATATTTATAAGTAATGTATCACTGATGACTTACCAGAAATATATGGCCCTTATTTCGTCTCTATTTTTGGTTATATACTCGATGGTTCTGGGCTACAAGTCCGTAAAATACCATCGATACGATAGAAAGAAGATTATTCAATTGAAAGGAACCAGGAGCGCATTACAACGTTTCTTCACCAGTTAATATCAAGTTATAGCTGCGTAACATTTCTAACAATAAGATCACATCAAGTTACACATTAACGGATCTTGTTCCATGGCACAAAGTGCACTAAATGATTATAAGTAACTACGGATTTCTTATGACTACCGTAAATACCTTCAGTCATGACGCGTGTAACCGTTCCAAAAACCCTTTTTGCATAAACATACAGCTGTTCCTGACCTACTCAATATGAAATATAGTTACTCGCTAATGCATCTGCTTTATGAAAGAGCTGTTTAAAAAAACATAGAGGACGTTCATGGTTTTTCTACGTTATAATAGATTACCCATAAAACCAAAAAAAGAAGTTTAGAAAAATATTGTTGGCTTGGTGAGGAGCTTTAACTTCTGTAGGATGCGAAATATATGTTACAATTTTCAGCTTTCGTCAAGCAGTGACAAACTTTTTATTTTCAACCTCTATACACCTGAGTGTAGAACATCATTCTTTTCAGTCTTGTATCTTCCTCAATTTGCTACATTGATAAGAACGTCTGTCCAGCGCATCGGTTGCCTGCCTGCATTTTCGTAACGGTACACCTTTCTCTGGGTCTCCACTCAAGTGACACATCTGCTTCCTTTTAAATATCTATGCATTTTTGGACAACGCTACAGGTTGGAAAATGCTTCTCAATCTTTTCCCAAAATACTTTAAACAGTTTGTTTGTCTTGTGCAACTTTCCCACATCACAAGGGATTGAATATGGACAGGCGTGTAGCTTACCATCAGGCGCACGACTTGTTTGTACCGCCACTTGATATTATAAAAAAAAAGTCAGAAGCTATAAACCTCTTAAATTTTATTATATTATAAAATAAAAAAAATTTGGGATCATTGCAGCAATATTATACTGAATTTGAAGTAATCTGATATCACTCTTCTCACACGACTGATCTGTGGGGTATTTATTTGAAACTATAATTCGTAACATTTTTACTCGCCAGGTTTGGTAATGATACCGTATAAAAATAATATTGCATTTGACCTTAAAGGAGTAAATGGTACACCGGGAGAAAAGGTACTTGAAGCCGTAACTCATAATCTAATATAGTCTCTCAGTTGATAAAACAGTCAAACAATTTAAACGATTTTAAAGAGATGTCGCTACGCTCCAAATCCAAAAGGCGGAAAAAACAAAAACTTGAAATCACGAGGTATTATACTTTTTAAGAAATACGATCACTGTTCTTCTTACCCCATCTTTTAGCCGCTCACGCGATGCGCTCTTCCTACCGCAAAATGGCGGCTATTTGGTTTCGCAAAATAGAAAAGGATTCAGTTTAAATACAAGTTTTTATAAATAAAAATTATTATTCTGCATTGCTATATAAATACCCTCCGTACTACTAACAAAAACATCTCAAATAAAATGCAGTAATACACCGCAAATCCTGCACTTAAAAAGCACTAATGAAATTTTTGGTGTACTTTGATAAATATGATAATATTCCGTTTGAGTGGTTCTAACGTTTACCATGAAATTACTTCTTAAGGTATAGTTTATAAACATTTATATTCAGGGTAAACTTAAAAAACTCTACTTACGGTATGTTTTCAATAAATAAACACTAAAATCACCAGTCCAAACAATAACACACACGATTGTCGTGACGTATTTTTGAAGTTGTTTATTTTTTTTTAATGACATGTAATGGTCAGCTCCAGTCAGTTTGAGTGAGCATGAGACTGGTTGGTGGGTGAGTTCTGGTTGACCCGATGCTGCGTGTAAAATTTATAAGCGAGGAGAAGGATGCCGTAATTATGGGTCTCCGAACCCTGTACCAAAAGTAAAACCCGTGTCACCGGACCGCATGGTGAGTTGACCTCTGGATTCTTTCCTTCATTAGATGCTTCGTCATTTATATCAATGTACTGTAACAATCTGTATTGTTGCAGGGTTTTTCTTTGTTGTCTTAGTTGTACCTTTGGTACTTGTAATTTCGAATCTCGCCATCAACTGAATGGCTGAGACTAAGCTGCTGTAACTTTTGTTCGGCTGTGCCCGACCACGTGTCATGAGCTCCACGGGTGGTCGGCATCTACGTATAACTACGTTACTCCTGTAGCAACTACGCTGTCTTCGCAGCGGATCTGGTATGTAACTTAAATGTGCATCCGATAAACTCCAGGTCAGTGACGTATAAGTGAAGTGTCCATGTGTCACTCATGTACTTTCATAAACTCTTAGTGCAGTGTATTAGCTCTAAGTATACTTAAAGGTAACCTTTTGTATGTAACTAATAAGGGCAGTAAACATATTCATACTCTCACTTTGTAAACTCGGGGAAGTAAAAATACTAGTTCTCCATGCTGTACCTTTAAATTTAATTATAACATGTAACTAAAGTAAATTTAAAAATAAAACTTCTGGTTATTTCTACTTGAAACTTGTTTTCGTTGTGTGTAAGGCGCCCTTCCTTCTCCTCGCTTATAAATTTTACACGCAGCATCGGGTCAACCAGAACTCACCCACAAACCAGTCTCATGCTCACTCAAACCGACTGGAGCTGACCATAACAGTAAACCAATTAACTCGATTTTACTTCTGTAGTCGAGTCTCATGTAAATTATAGCTTTTCTTTAATCTTTCCATGTCGAACGCCGCCATTTAGGTTGCCAAGTACTTTCTGTAAAGTAATCTACGTAAACCTGGAATCGCCATGTATTCTAGCGGGTTTAGGTGATAAGACTTGGGAGCTTCATCTAGATGAATCGATAGATTGTCTGTGGCGTTGTTCGCTGGTAACATCTCTTAGGAGGAATTCGGCGGAAGCTCATCTTTTCTGCTCGACACGTCGGCGAGCAAGGTGTTCCAGTTTCTTACATCTACTACGGTGATTTATCCCATTGGGGGCATGGTCCCCCAATGCCTCTTTTTATAAAGTAACCAGGAATAGCCAGATGCTGTAATGGTCAGCTCCAGTCGGTTTGAGTGAGCATGAGACTGGTTTGTGGGTGAGTTCTGGTTACTTTATAAAAAGAGGCATTGGGGGACCATGCCCCCAATGG
>NW_020654684.1:1958038-1963989 GCF_003589595.1 Hyposmocoma kahamanoa
AGCTCCCAAGTCTTATCACCTAAACCCGCTAGAATACATGGCGATTTCAGGTTTACGTAGATTACTTTACAAGAAGTACTTGGCAACCTAAATGGCGGCGTTCGACATGGAAATATTAAAGAAAAGCTATAATTTACTTGAGACTCGCCTACAGAAGTAAAATCGAGTTAATTGGTACGCAGCACTAGTTTTCTGTGATACCATACAAGAAAAATTAGCCAGGGTTGGAGTTTTCAAAAATATGTCAAACTAAAGGGAACCCATTCACGCTATTGATTTTATAGAAAAATCGTTCACCAACAGGTAATATATATGTGAATGGTTTAAATAATAGATTACACCAACACTTAAGAGTTTCGACTAATTTACTAAATATTTTTAAACTATAATGTCAAAGTGACATGTTGTACAAGAATGGTGAAAGATACCAAGGAGAGAAGATAAATTTGGTTTTTGTTTTGCATTTAGTGGATCTACGAAAAAAATGTGTTACAGTATCGGTTTAGTTGGTAAAGAAATATTTTATTTTAAAATTTTTTAATTTTGAAATAAAATATTTCGAAAAAAAAAATTCCGAAAAAGAAAAAAACACCCCAGAATTTGGGAGCTAAGTTACCAAAAAAAAGGATCAGAATCTAGGTCTCTTCTAATCCAGTTTATATAAAAAAAAAACTACGGTAATTACAGCAACTATTACTGAATTAATTAAGGCAGGTAAATACTTATAAGGTATTCCCGCTTGGATATTAAGTACCATTATTAATATTCCTATGTACTAGGAAAAAGAACAGAATTAATATTTTGTTGTAAATATACCAAGTAAAAGCACTACAACAGATAAGTTAAGAGAGAATACATAATAATATGGCCGTAGAAGTTTCGGTAACATCAATAGGTTGATCCATGTTACACACCGATCCATCCAAAACCATTTCCCTGCCATGATGTAAATAGAATGGGGTATATTTAGTGCCTTTGTGTACGTGTTCGAAGCACATTGCACCTCTGATACATTCTGGAACCGATATATGTGGTCAGAGCGCACATAGGAAGCAAGGGATCTCACACTTTCACGATTTACCCTTTTGGTTTGGTTGGTTTGGGGATGATATACAGAATTGTAAAACAAATGCAGGATTCTACCAGTAAGGATTCTCCCGACGAGACAAAATACTTAACAAAGAAGGTTTCAATTTAGAGATACCGGAATCAGGATCTGGTATCCCTGACAGACGACATAACAAATAGTTGCTACGAGCCACATACCTTTTCACCAGACGACTACTGAATGTTATATCCTCCGGAATGCTGGATTCAATCTCCGACACCTTGGGACAAACTACCTCTTCGAAAAGTCTGCAAGTGTGCCGCAGTTCTCTTAAGCCATCGGTTGATGAGGATAGTTCTGCCGGTAAGTGACGTATAGTTAGTACGTGCAACAATTTGTCTTTAATTAGAAGTTCTATTGGACAACCGAAGTTTACAAAGTCCATTTTGTCTATATAAAGTAAAAGTTAAAGTAAGCTAAATATTTTCCAGAATATTGTTTAATAAGTTAAGTAGTAGTAGTAAAGTAAGCTAAGTACATTTATAGTACTGCCTAGGCAATTGGAAAGTCCAATAATAAAGTAAGCTAAATATTTTCAAAAATACTGCTTAATAAATAAGGTAAGATAAGTACATTTAGGGTACTGCTTAAGTAATTGGTAAGTCCAATTAATAAGGTAAACTAAATATTTTCAAAAATACTGCTTAATAAGTAAGGTAAGCTAAGTACGTTTAAGGTACTGCTTAAGTAATTGGTAAGTCCAATTAATAAGGTAAGCTAAATATTTTCAAAAATACTGCTTAATAAGTAAGGTAAGTTAAGTACGTTTTAGGTACTGCTTAAGTAATTGGTAAGTCCAATTAATAAGGTAAGCTAAATATTTTCAAAATTACTGCTTCATAAGTAAGGTAAGCTAAGTACTTTCGAGGTACTGCTTAAGTAATTGGCAAGTCCAATTAATAAGGTAAGCTAAATATTTTCAAAATTACTGCTTCATAAGTAAGGTAAGCTAGGTACATTCAAGATCCTGCTTATGTTATTGGTAAGTCTAATTAATAAAGGAAGCCAAGTATTTTTTAAAATACTGCTTAATAAGGTAAGAGTAATTGTAAAGTACGCTAAGTACATTTAGCATAGGTACTACATAAGTAAATGATAAGTCAAATTAAAATTGAAGTTAGGTTAGAATATAGTGGTAAGAAAGTATCCTACAATTTGTTTAAAACACTTCTTATGATAAGATAGTCCATCTCACAAAACAATTAATTGTTCCTGGAAAGGTTAAGGTACAATTAAGCTAAGTTTAAAAGAGTTGTTACAATAAAATTACTAAGTTACTTCTATTTGAAACTTTCGGGCCACACGTTGGGTACGACACTGTAATGGTCATCTCCAGTCGGTTTGAGTGAGCATGAGACTGGTTGGTGGGTGTTCTGGTTGACCCGATGCTGCATGTAAAATTTATAAGCGAGGAGAAGGAAGGGCGCCTTACACACAACGAAAACAAGTTTCAAGTAGAAATAACCAGAATGCTTTATTTTTAAATTTTACTTTTGTTACATATTACAATTAAATCTAAGGGTACAGTATGGAGAACTAGTATTTTTACTTCCCCGAGTTTACAAAATGAGAGTATGAATATGTTTACTGCCCTTATTAGTTACATAATGTCAAAGTGACATTTTGTACAAGAATGTTGAAATTACCAAGGAGAGAAGATAAATTTTGTTTATGTTTTGGTATTTAAGAGATCCACCAAAAAAAATGTGTTACAGACAGACCCAGGCATTAAAAACTTTATGGTTTAGAGTAGTTACCGAAATAGCAATTAATATTAATTCGTTTACCTGTTATAACTTCGAAATCCGATAAATCGGTATAAAATCATCACCGGCACTCTAGGTGTGGTATGCGTCTACGGCTGCATGTATTGCGTGAGCGGCTAAAGAAGAGAAACGTCAGCACAATTGTACGTTTTCGGCATATACGTCGTAAGTATTGAATTTAGCGTAATGATTGTTAAAACGTGTAAAACTGATAAACAAAGGCAAGATTAGTGTAAATTCTTATAAGACTCTATATGTTCTTCCTACAGGTCTAAACATTTGACTCAAAATAAGATATGTTCCGCTTCCCTCACCTAACTATAGATTATGATGTAGGTACATTTATAAAAATATATACATAATTGACGTCACATCATGTCGACCCGTATTACCCGTGAATATAATTTCAACCTTCCATGCCAAAACAAACATCATCCAACCCAGCTATGAAATTCGAGACTTAACGCCAAAAGGATAAACATTTTCTAATCATTAATGTACTGCTGTAAAATGCCAAACTTTCGTTGTCCATCATAATGTAAATCCATGACCGTAATAAGCTTATAAAAACAGTGGTGCAAAGTCTTCAATAATCTACCACCAGTGGCGAAACTTGTAATTAAATTACGTCTCTCGGGTCAAAATATGCGTGGGAGCGGGTAATATGTTCTCGGGACATTTTTTAATTTAAAAAGTTCATTAGTCCGCGGAACGAAGGTTGACAGTTGAATTTACTGGATGTGTCATCGATAGACTTAACAGTGTTCGAAGAACAGCAGAAATGCTATCAACGTCAGAAGATAGTAGAACAACAGAAATGCTATCAACGTTACGACATAGGAGAACAACCGAAATTCTATCAACGTTAGAAGATAGTAGAACAACAGAAATGCTATAAACGTTAGAATATAGTAGAATAACAGAAATACTATAATGTTAGAAGATAGTAGAACAACAGAAATGCTATCAACGTTAGAAAACAGTGTAGATGCTTCAGATGAAGTAATCCATGTTTCATTAGACAGTGGGAGAACGGTTGTTTTTCGCAATAGCGATGTCGACGTTTCAAATCTCTATGGCGGCTGTACCTATGACAAATTTTTACGTTACGTACATTTGTAAATGTTTAATAGCAATACTTGGTAATGGAGAATGAAAACGTTGTAATGAAACCTCCAAAAATCCAGAGCCAGAGAGTAGCAGAATTAAGCTTAAACCCAGTCTTTAGAGGAAACCCGTGCCCTGGAGGTAGAAAGTATAATGAATTGATGATAATGATGATGATGTCGGTAAGAGCTAACATTGGAATAAAGGAGACCGGGGCATATTCTACATATTTTTGTGGATTTTTAACATGACAAACATTAGTGGTCCTTGAAAATGAAACTATTTTTAAACAGCGAATGTTTGTTTTCTCTTTTGACATGAATCGTCAATAAATTTTGTAACGGTCGTTTGCTTTAATATTAGACAAAACTTGTTGATGACATAACCATCTGAGTCGGCCGTTCACTTGCAAAGAGCCTGAAACGTTAGTTTGTTAGAACAAACAAAGATATTCGATTTAGATCCGAAAATGTACTTTAATTTCCTTTAGATTAGTAGTGTTACTGGATTTTATTATTTGTTGAATATTTTTTAAATGTGGTTTTAGTTTTAGAATTTCTTTAATAAAACTTGACTTTCGGCAACAATTTGTCCAATTTTTTTATAGATTAAAAATAAGCTTCAAGGTGATTATTTTAATATTGCCGGTACTTTGATTGATCTGTAATTTCTTTCAATTCAATTAATATTGATTATTGCGCTTTACATTTTTGATGTACAGCAACAGATTTAGTGCCTAAAGCAAGTTTTCGTCTTTAAATATCTGAGATAAATTTTAAGTTGTTGTTAGTCAATTTGTTATTTACTTGCTACGTGGAAATAAGGATTTAATTCTTATACATTATTCACCGGCCTTATTCAGACTGGTTTTTCTCAGTAGTGGGTGCAGCCTTCACCAGTCAAACATTTTGAATATACCCACGTGTCAGAATGTTAAACCGGAACGAAGAACCAGTACAATTTTTATGTATTTATAAACAATCTGGCAAGATAGTCTACGCTCAATGAATGAATTAAATAATTTTAAATAAGATCATAACGTATCCAGCTATTGTAACGCCACGAAATACCATCGGCAATTTATGGTTACAATGCGTGTAAGCAGATTTTTGTCAGGTAAGTGAATTTATGTTATTATAGCGACAAAGCGGGTGGATTTTTTTTTTTTTACTTAGCAACTGAAAGCTTACGGGTGGAAAGAATACATTTACAAATACATTTTTAATTTTGTGTAAGTGGAACACTTGTTGGACACACGAGAATTTATCATATAAATTCATGGCGCTCTAAAAGTGCATTTAGTGTGTTTTTTTATTTGGCCCTACTTTCAGTAACAGCAGAGCACCTTGTGAAAGAGTTCGTCCAGGAAATTACTACTTACGACCTTACCTATTTCTACCGCCAAGCAGTTATTACTGCTGCGTTCCGGTTTTGAAGGGCAATGGTGCTGATGTAATTACAGGCACATGGTATTTGTCAACTTATGATCCAGAGTGACAGACGCAGTTGCAATATCCCTTAGATCTTTGTGATTTAAAGCTATTAGTGGCACTACGACTGTAATGGACAGGCGTGTCGCTTGCCACCAGGTGCACGACTTTTGATCGGGAAATGAAATTTGAAATATAATTTTATTTGCTTTAAATATGGTGTGGAATATGGTACAACTGTTACAGAACACATATTTTACCTGACTACACATGCAAAATATTACTTAAATTTAATTATAGCACTGTCATTAGACGTGTGCAATGAATAATCAATCAATTAATAACAACAAAATAATATACTATCTATTAAAGTGTAAATCATAAATCATACACCATTAAACATACATACACCTTATAATTTCATGTCGACATCTAACAATCAACAAGGAATAATCAGTCAATTAAAAACAACAAAATAATAACCTTCTATGTCAAACTATTAAATATTTATACATAATTATTACATTGTACATGCATATA
>NW_020654684.1:1968989-1989549 GCF_003589595.1 Hyposmocoma kahamanoa
TAGTGCACACAGAACTAGAATGAGTTTTGAAGTACTGTACACCAGTGTTGAGGCGTTCACATAGCTCGACTCCCACCGGCTTGCCTGAAATTTCCCGCGCACTTGTTACCAGTTGCACCACGCATACCCCATCACTTAAGAGGGAGCAGAGGAAAAATTCCTAATCTTCGATTTGATTTTAGAGGGGTATATCCACTTTAAAGTTAAAAATAAAATATTGTATGACATTAATCAGAAACATAAAACAATAAAGTTTCCTCGATAGATAAAAATCACTAAATGACCTCTAATTTTCACATTTTTTCGATTTATCCTCGAAATGCTACAGGTTATTAGGACAAAAATTAGATAATTAATTATATTTATGCATGATCGACAACTGTCACTACGGATTTTTTTTTAATCCGTTTAGTTTTTTAGAATTTGGTACTTTTAATGCGCAAAATTCAACATCTCCTGTCTCATGTCAAGCGAACTTTTTTGGCATGCTCCCTCTTAAAAAACATTTATTCAAAATATTCACTATTAGACGCGTAATAACTTGTCCCGATGCATCTCAACCAATCAGCGCGAGGTAAGCCGGCGGATCGGGAAGTTCTATTTCATCCATGAAATCAACGCGCTCCTTTCAAAATATACGCACACATTCGCAAATATCCGCTACAAAACGTATAAAGAGAAGCCGCAATAATCAATTAGACTTATTGTCGAATAGCGTAAACTTAAATATAAACCTTATTCCAACACGTAATAGTTCAATTTGTTTTAATGTCAGAATCGTTGTCAGATGTAAAACTTTCTTAAAATAATGTAAGAAAATTATTATAATAGCAAATTAATACAAAACATGGTTAATTTATATTTTGTAAATCTTAACAATAAATAATGTTACACATATATATCTATATTTAACTGAGTGTTTCTTTCTAATAGAACTACGTAACATATGTATGTAGAAGGTCATGGTAATTCGTGGGTAATTAAAATAGCAACACTTAGCATTCATATGTTTGTTTACATACTTTCGTATAGCGACGTGCAACTTGAAATGTAAAATTACTTTAAAAGTTATGGTTATTTTATGTGTAAAATAAGTTATCCTGTGAAATGAACTGAATTAGTATCTTGTGTCCTAGTATGTGTTGTGTTTAACTGTCGCCAAGCGCCTTTTTAACGGGAAAAGAAATTTTTGTTAAAGTAAATGTTTCAAACACAAATTAAAAGAGCACTTCCTGTCGAACGCGTTAGATAGTCTATAGGTAACATATTTGTAAACAAATAATCTGTTATTATAATATATATTCTGTTTATGTATGTATTTACGTTTATAAAGTTCAGGTATGTGTGTATGTCTGTCGTATGTATATTATTATCATTTATATTTTATTCACATTTTAATTTTAATTTTGTTGTACAATAATTAGTCCCGCAGACTTCATTTTTGCACCACGGTTAGGGTTGGCTGGAAGAGATCTCTTATAAAGATAAGCTCGCCTTTGTATATGTCCATTGTAAATGTGTCTTCTTTATACAACAAAGAATATATAAATGTTTTTTGTTTTTTCCAAATGTTCACGCCGTGCTGCTGTACACAGAACTATAATGAGTTTCAAAAAAAGAACGTCCTATTTTTGCTAATTAAAATATCAATAAGAACGCTACACAAGCGCCATACTGCTTCCTAATTGGCTGCATTGGCTTAAAATTCTTGCAACTGGGCCATAAATCTTTAAAAAAAAATTATTGTTTAAAATATATGCGGTACTTGGTTGGTTCTATTCTATCTCTTTGGTTTTTTGTTTTGTATCGTATGTTTGGCTTTTGTTTTTAAATATATGAAGAGGCTGTATGAAAATTGCGTTTATTGTCATGGATTGTTAACAAAGTATACATTAAATATTGGTTCTGTGTCATTAATTTATTTATTCGTAGAAAAAGTATTGTATGCAAACGTTACATAATTAGGTCTTAAAATCTCGTAAGTACGTATTGCGTCTTAAGTAACAAACCCTTAATATGCAACGATTGCATAAAATACTACGTGAAACGACTTTACTGCCGAGCAAAACACACAACTTTTCACCTCACTATAGCGAGGAAAATGGTAGATGATAAAAAAACAGTGGAACTTTAAAACGTCAGTTTTTTTCTTCTGAATTTACACATCATCAATTTTTATTCTTGCTTGCACCTTTATTTTGTGTGATTACGTGATTATTGAAATTATTTTAGTCCTTCGAAGATTTAAAATAATTTAATAAACACAATTAGTTATCATTGTCAATTTAATGTCAACAGTAATAAGACTAAAAATATACCAATGGATTTATATCACATAAATAAGTAACGACAAATCGCGTAGTTGAACATGTCATTATCTTTTTTTTTTCATCGAAAGAAAAAGTTAGGTGCACCGCAGTCCATCGTCAAGTTCGAATTTCAAAAATGTTTTCGACGCTAGCGTGGAAAAAACGCTTTTGCGCGCAGATTTCTGATGAGACAGAAAGCCTTTTCGAGCAGTGAGGTGAAAAAGTATTTTATTGTATTTACAATTAAAAAAAAATTGTTTGCATTTAGTTTGCTTCTGTATATATGGCATAAAAATTAATGTAAACGTTTCGCTAAGTTATTCATAGTAGGAATCATAATTAGATGTCCAAAAAGTAAACGAACCGGATAACCGAGCAAAAAAATACATTTTCAATGGTAGTTTCTTACTCTTTTTTTTTTAATTTACAATAATTCATATTTTGCAATATAATATATTTTTACTTAATTTCGTTTAATTTATATAAAAATTTACAAAATTTTTTAGTTTTTTATTTTTTATATTTTTTTTATATTTTTCATTATTGATTATGATAAAATCTTAAAAATTTTGTCGTGTCTTGAGTGTTATTCATGCTTCGCTTCTCGAATTCGAATATCTTCTTGTCTCCGTAGTGCGTTTGTTAAATTGTTAATATTTTGTAACATAAATGATTAAAATTGTTCCGTTAAAAATTGAACATTTGACACATCTGCATTCACACTTAGAATGACATTTCTTTGTTTACATTTTGGACGTCTAATTAGGATTAATACTATGAATAGTTATTACATACGTATAATCTGTAATATACTTAGAATAATAACGCATAGAAACCTAGTCTAAGTGAGGCAAATTGAAGCGCGCCAAAAGGGCCTACACGAGCGGGCGGGCCTTCAGTGCTCAAGGTCAACTTGCACCGCGAACAGATCAAGAATTTTAGCTAAAAATGACGAAATGTGCGGTAAATGAGTGTAAAAATACGTCAGACAAACATAAAATAGATACTAACATCACGTTCCACAAGGAAGTAACGCGTTTCAACTTGTATTTTTATGTAAATATTCACTAAAACCGAAAATTAACCTACTACTAAAACTAACCTACATGAATTTGATTTTTGCCTCACTTGTGACAGTTCGTTTGATATGAAACTATCATTCTATGCGTTATTATTCTAAGGTAATATACAAAAATGCAATATAAATTCGGATTGTAATTCACATTAAAAAAAGTTGCGAGCATGAAATTAAAATGCTAGGCAATGTTTGGCTTTCGTCAACAACGCATAGAATAATTATAATTAGGTAAGCGAGGGCACATCGTGCAGAGTATTTTATTCACGCCCTTTTTAATTTAAAACTTAATTATGTCGCTCCCAGAGGTACACGATGGTTTGACCTGGAAGTAGATCGTCACCAAACAGTTGAGCATCATTGTGAATTTATTTGTCATTGCGTCCGTGTTTTATAGAAAGGGGTAAAACGCCATTTCGTACAATTTTTCAGGTGATAATGTTTTAGGTTTAAACGACTGTTTTAAAATATTTACGCCGTGTTTTAAAATACAATGTTTGTTTTAATTAAGTTTCAATTTTAAAATTCAGTTTAAAACAGGACGTAAATATTTTAAATCTGTTGTGAAAAATTAAAACATTCTGCACTGAAAAAATTTCAAAATGGCGCTTTCGCCCTTTCTACAAAAAACCGACGATTGTTAATCGCTTGAATGTTAATAATATTGTACCAGATTAACTACATCTAGGAATCAAACGACTAATTTGATAAACGATGCGCGCAATTTCTAACAAACTTAGCTAAACTTAAAAATTACGATTATAGGGACGTCTCTAGTCAGCGATGGTACCTGTAAAGGTACCTACCTCTCTGAATGAAAAAATAAATTTCTCACAGATGGCGGCTAAAAAGTCATTAAAAATCAAAAAACAAAGATCTGCATACAGATGAATTCATAAGGTCTGCAGGTACATTCCGTGGCTTAATTAGCAGAGCATCTGGCACGGATTGCCCAAGGGTGCTGGTTCGAATGTAATCGGCTCGAATGAATTTTTCTAAGTGTTCGATCTTTGTTATTAATAATTAAACGAATGTTGTTAAAATGTATTTATGAAACTTATCGTAAACAATCTACATATTTATTTAACTTTGCTTTTAATCTGTGGTCTTAGTTATTCATTTAGCAGTTTATCAGGCAACAGCTTTAACCTTGATGTCCCTGCCGTCATTCTAAACCTTTTTAGGGTTAGGGCAAAATAACTTCCCAGATATTCAGCTTTTCCATTACTCTGGAAGCTCTGCTTTTTCGTTGAGAAGTTCTGTAATTGTATGACAGCTTTCATGTTCTGATTTGTAATTCTAGATTAATACCTTTTAAAGTAGTGCAACGATTAATTATGTAAAAGTAGCAAGTTTTTGGTCCAGAAATAATACCCGAAATACGTCTTGAATGAAATGATTATTTTTCTAGAGCTCATCGGTATCGCACTCCACGTGGTTCCTTTTAAGATTTCATCCTTTGTCTCGGACACGAGAGACAGACTCTATTTACTTGGGCACGTGGAGAGAGAACCAGAGCGAATCGTGTCGCATAGAGCGTACTTGGCACGACCGAGTGAACGCCGACCGGCGGGACGTCTTAGGCACCTCAAGAGCGACGAAATCCAGAAATACTCAGAAGAAAGTGTCGGAATCTAGTATCGGAAGTCAAGACCAACTTTGAGTCACATTGATTCATGTAATTTTTTTTTAATAATGCCAAGTAAGCTACACGCCTGTCCATAACAATGGCAGTGTCCTCAGAGCTTTAAATCGCAAAGATCTGAGGGGCATTGCCACTACGCCCGTCACCCTGAGACATAAGTTGACAAGTCCCATGTGCCTGTAATTTCATGGGCAGCAAGTATGTCCTACCGAAATATAAAATGACAAAGTTTCACATAATATCCGCTATACAAGCATCGAAACTAATATCATCTTCCAACGTACATTGAAAATACCATTGAAATTTCGAAAAGCTCCTCGCACCCATATTTGTCAAACACAATATGTTCTACTTACCCCTCAACCCGTTAAGAACCCCTCCTTATTCAGGAAAAATAACAACAAAAACATTTTGAATCATTAATATCTCGGAACCAAAATGTTGACGGCCCGTCAAATATTAAATGATTAACGATCACCCATTGTTTGCAAAAACCTTATTGTATTTTTTACAGCTCGCTACAAAGCTTTATAGAACCGCGTACGACAAAAAATTACGAATTTTTTAATATCCCCTTGAAATTCAGACGTCTCGTGTCACTTTACGTTGCTTGTAAAATGGGAAAGATATAAGCAAATATTTGTGCTCATTTTTCAGATTGTGGCCATGAAATAAATCCGAGCACAATCATAAAGAATGGAGATGCATTTTGGTTGGTGTCTTCCACTCATACGTGCTCACAGATATTTTAAATTTTTAAGCCGAGTGGTCCAAAAAAATTTCGAATAGGAAGGTCATATTACCTCCTCAGTAATATAAAATCAGATACATAGATTAACCTTACTAGTCATTTTTAGAATACCTATGAAATTTTAGGTTTTTAACAGAATTTATGATATATTTCAAGAAAATCTTAAATAGTGTAGGATCAGAATATAATGGTTATTTGCCTGAGGTTATTTGCTATGACTTTGTGTTTGTTTTTTTTAATTTACGTCTTGTTTTCGGACCAATAGGCTGAAAAATGTACTGTCGGGTTTACGCACATTAATGCAAAAACCACCTTGACTGTTCACAATGAACCAGGAAAAATTCACAGTTTTAAACACATTTCCAAATTAAGATTTTTCTTATCAACATATAAAAATGACCAAAATTAAATTTATTTTAAAATATAAACGGAACCAGTTTTATGAAAGAAAAAAATAGTATATTTGTTGAAACTATAATTTTATTCAATATTTACAATAAATTTTCAAAATGGCGTTTTTGTGCAGAAATGCATATACGACAACGTCGTAGAAAGTTTCAACGTAACTTTCCAAATGCTTGACGGTTCTCCCTAATAGTTCGCACGGGTATGGCGATTTTTCCTCTTAAATCTCGCTCTGTTAATGCCTCCCTAGCATAAACAATGTCTTTAAAATAACGTTTAGTGAAATAATTTATCGGGTTGAGATCTGGTGAACGGGCTGGCCACTGTATCGTTCCCCCACGAGCACTACATCTCGAAGGTGATAACCTCATTAAGGTGCTGACTAACCACGCGAGCATAGTGGCAAGGGGCACCATCATGCTGAAGCCACATCCTTTAAAGAGCATCTTCTTGACCTTGCATAAGATCCGGTTGGTAATTTTGCAGGAAGTTTAACTTTTTCTAAGTTCATTGTGAATAATTAAGGTAGTTTCTACGTCAATGTGCACAAACACTGGCAGGTTCACATTCTGCCCCTTGTTATTATTTAATTCAAGCTCATTTGCCTGTTAATGCTGACTAAATAAGACCACCAACACAAACAATTTTTACTGGTCATATCACCATAACTTCCTAAATTTTTTTTTATTAACTTATCGGAAGATTAACGGCTATCTTCCAGAGTAAAAAATAATATAATAACATAGAGCCAATTATAAGTCCTCACCGACAGAAACACATTAAGTTAATGAGCATTAAATTGTAACTATATAACTTCTAAGTATACTATATAGGTAATGACATTTTCGCAGCACTTCATAAATACTTACCCGGCAAAAATCAAACTACTAATAAAATGCTTCATCGATGCAACACTAGTGTTAAAAAGGTCAATATCAACCTGCTTGCACAATACACTGAAACTATTACTCGCACGCAAGAGATATGCATTTCGTGGAAAATTCAAAGAGGCCAGAGGTACGCACGTGAATTAAACCTAAGGGACTTTGTAGAGGCTCTAAGAGGAATCTTGGACACGAGTATCAATAAGATCGAGTCTAATCGGATCGAAGGAGGTTTTAATTGCGTTTGTTCGGTCTTTGTATCAATAACAAAAACAAACTTAAAGTGGCGAAAGCCTTGTTGCTATAGTTCTTGCCATAAAGGAAATATTAAATACCATTACTACCGAGTAACCTAATACACACTAAGCCTTTTTGAATCCAGTATATTATAATTCATTCGCTGAAACGAGGAAAAACACCGATATCGAGGTCGAAAAAGGTTCACATAACAAGATATACGGTTACTAACTCCTGCGATCGATATGCTCGGTAAGCTTCTTGCTTAGGATGTACGAGACTTATGGATTCAGGTATAACTCAAAAAAGACCGATCTCCTAGTGTTGAAATCAAGCCAAGTTCTGTGTAACTGTGCCCCTATATGGCAATGAGATGGGTAACAGATTACTTGTCTTATGATGACGACATGGACAGAGCGAAAAGTTTTACACAACCAGCCGATAACACGGCACACCTCTAGCCGCACGATGAGCCTTAATGCGCCGATGCGACGCCAGCGCTCAACAAACCATCCCCAACGCCGGACTGCTACACTCGGTAGCGGCCCTTGGCTCATAAATTTTCCATAAATTAACGCACCTTCTCATTGTATTCAGAGTCATAAAAGTAATTAAACATTCGGTACCCGTACCAACTTCTTTTA
This sequence comes from Hyposmocoma kahamanoa, assembly GCF_003589595.1. NCBI lineage: Eukaryota > Metazoa > Arthropoda > Insecta > Lepidoptera > Cosmopterigidae > Hyposmocoma > Hyposmocoma kahamanoa. The sequence goes on from NW_020654684.1 coordinate 1,976,940, forward strand.
TTTAGTTAGAACACTCCCAACAAATGCTTTCTAAGGCTGCTGCGACATTGTCTCACCATACCTTGAACCTCTGCAAATGCGCGGAGATATTGTATCCCTTAGCGACATTTATCGAATCTACCAAGACTCTCCCCTTTCGTGCTCACCTTCTGTGTACCGTCTAGGCTCTCGGGTTTCTCTCAGAGAAAAGTTTAAGGAGACTGGTATCATGACTGTGGCATCAGAGTACATTTACTCAAATATTTTATATGCCCGTAAAAATATACATAATTTCAATAAGAAAGAAGATATCCATAATATTAACCTTAGAGCTAAGTCCAAACTCATGGTACCACGATTTCGTTTAAATAAAGTAAACAACTCTTTTATGGGGCACTGTATACGTTTTTACAATGAGATTCCGGAGCATACATTAAGTTTATCATTTCCTAAGTTTAAAAACTACATCAAAAATATTTTGATCGAAAAATCATATTACAAAATTGAAGACTACGTGTTTGATAAAGATGTATGGAAAGACGAGACGGCTCCAGAATCCACACAAATGTGATTCAAAGCGTATTCCATAGCATTTAAGTTTATTTGAAAAGAACAATCCCTAGACTTTTTTGCTCGTTCTTCTCAGGGAGGTCAGCGTAGTGAACGAGCAGTAGCTTAAATGTGACGTTTTCATGTGTAAATTTATTTTACCTATGGAATAAATAATCTTTGACTTTGACTTTGACTCAGAAGCACGCTAGAGCCCGTAGTAACCGTTTATCAACCTGCTGTATTATATCCCGAACTAACAGGTTTGGTGGCACCTTTCTTTATCGCACAGTCGACAACTGAAACCTTCCAGCGCATATTCTCTCTCCCTTTTATGATCTTTCTGTTATGTCTTTCAAACGAGGCGTGAAGAGGCATCTTGTAAGCAAGCAGAGTGGAGGTGGCTAGGGCAGTGATGTTACAACACTGCACTAGGTTCCTCCAAGGTTGCATCCCAATTCCATTGAACATCCAGTGGAGTTGAGTCGCCAGTGTTTGCTTTTACGTCATTATTCGTAAGAGGACAGCCGCCTCGCTCCATAATATATCAAAATATCAAATACTCCGTTAAGGCGAGGCACTTCAATGCAAGCCTAGATTTTAGGTGGTGAGGTGTGGGGGATCGCCCCTAACGTCCTAAATCCGTGCGCTGTAAGTTAATATGAATTTGAGCGCAGCCACGGCGTGGCGTGTCGTTAAACCGCTGGGCAATTTGCAAATTTTGGGATAAGAACTTATCGGATTTTGGGATAGGAACTTATTAACTAGGCGTGTTTTCAGGAATTCATATGCTAGGATAAAGTATACCCTATTGTATAACACATTAGCACATTCTTTAGACATTATCCTCAGGTGCATCATATATCTTTTGTGAGACCATTATTTAATTGTAAATGCCTAAACCATTTGGTCTAGCAAAACAGTTTTTCTCGCTTCTCCTCCAGTGGCCCACCTTAATGCTTCTATCGCAATTTTCATAGCCCCAAGCGGTCATGCCTCATGATAAAAGCGATCCCGTACAGAACACTCTGCCCGTAGCTAATACTTTAAAACGAATAATCTGTTTACTAAGCCGTCAAAAAGTAAACGCCGCATCACCGGTTTTATTACGAATTTCCCACTTCTTAACTTTATTATGCTTTTAGTGCTTGTTCTGTGATGTTATTTTGGATTTGGATCGATGGCATACACTATATTATTGTGGCCCAGAAATTATTGCCGTGGTACCGGCATTGTCATTAGTAGTAGCCGACATACTGAAGTATGAGACATGTTTGCCATCGTGTTGAAAGGATTAAGCTCTGCTGCATACGCAGTCCGTATAATACGTGAGCTTACCGATGTTGCCACTGCTAGACTAAGTAGTTTAGTCACTTCCATAATATAATGTCCTACGGGATTCTCATGTGGGGTAAAGCGGCAGGTATACAAACCATATTTATGTTGCAAAAACGAGCTATTCGTTCTGTGTACCGCTTAGGTTCTCGGGTTTCACTGAGAGAAAAGTTTAGGGAGACTAGTATCATGACTTTGGCATCACAGTACGTTTATTCAAATATTTTGTATGCCCGTAAAAATATATATCGCATGAGTCGTAGATTCCTCTAGGAACGGTAGGCCCTCTTCCATGGTGATATAACGATTTAATAACAACACAGTAATATTTGTATTTCGATTTAATAACAACACAGTAATATCAGTATATAGATTTTTTAAAAGATAGAAACGCGGAGATCCCAGTGACGACGTTACCTAGCGCCGAGTGATTCATACCCGCCCCTCTCACCCGTAACTACATCCTAATAATTGCGTTGGGAAATCCTTCTAGGATACCTCTCCGCCGACGCCTGGTCTTACTTTGCGCCCTGGGCCCCCCCCCCCCCCAGCACGTAGGAGGAGCTGCGTCCTCCCCCTCCTCTCCTCACGACGAAGCGGGCCACACCGCCTCGTCGCCCTCCTCGCGGCTGCCTAACTTACTGGCGGACGAAGCCCCCGCTCCGATCGCCCGCAGCCGCGAAGGTACGCCGCCGCCGAGCGGGATCGGTCCTCTCCCGATCACGCTCAGCGACCTCCTTCTGAAGCATCACCGCTTCACAGAAGGAGACCACTGCCTCATGGGACTCTTGATCCGCCAACATAGCCGCTACTATGCCTGGCGGAGAGAGATCTCGGCCGATCCGGGCAACCAGGATGTTTCGCTTGGAGGCCCATGCCGGGCACTCCTCCAGCGTGTGCTGGGCGGAATCCTGGTCCCGTCGTCGTCGACTCGCGTCCGATCCGATTCTGATACTCACCGAAGCATCCGTGCCCGGTGAGTATCTGTATCAGTCGAAACGTGGTGAGTGCCGACGACACCACGTTCCTGAAGGTATTGTCCACACAATGATCCAAAGTGTATTCCATAGCATTTACTTAGGTTTATTTAAAAGAGCAATAGGGTTTCTTGCTCGTAAATTGGTACAGTGAACGAGCAGTAGCTTAAAAACTGACGTTTTCAAGTCTAAAAATTTTACCCATAGAATAAATGATTATTTTGAGTTGACTTGATTTGCCAACAAGCGTAAGGTACTCTCTGATTGTTGCCCAGGGGTCCTTTCGTGCAACCCGGTTTCATTCAATGAAGTGAATCGTAGAAGTTTCATTGATATTGAATTCTGTTATCAACGGGTATGCCACAATTAAGTCGTGGAAGTGTAGTAGAGTTTCTCAGACTCGTATCAATAAACAGCGGCCAGTGCGCCCAGATGAAATGTCACCACGATCTAAATTTCTCAATATTAAATGATACCGTCTCGATTTACCTGAAACCACAAAATCAGGTGCAAAGCCTTGGTCACCTGAGCACTTGATTGGCGGCTCAAGATTAAAACTTAAAAAGAATCTTGATCCGCTTCTTAAATGTTGAGTGACGTTTATAAATAAGCGACAAATTTAACAACTTTCAAATGATACGTGTCAATGAATAATAAAACTATTTTCTCTTTAGAATCTTTTCTATTATAAAAAATTTGTGCATATTTGGCCTTAATATTACCTGATGGAAAGTAACTACGAGGTCGACGATGCATCATGCATACCTTAATAATGCCTACTCACTATCTTCTTGAAAAGGCCCTATATCATTCAGGGAATAAGACTGCTGAAAGGGAATTCCTCTCCATAGGCGATCGTCATATAACTGTTGAAACGAAATGGAAAATATCCTATGAAATATCCTTGGAATATCCCCAACATAGGGGTCGAGCTTCAGTCTACTTCTAGTCCTCCGATGATCGAAAGGGGAACGCAGAATTAAATCGTGCAATTGCATCACATACTCTCCGTGATATATCCTGCATAGAATACCGATGAACAACTTTATGTTCAAGGTTCTGCAGCTTCGCCTCTACTACTGCCAGTCAGCTGTAACCATCTACTGCTACTTTGCGTCACAAAAACAAATCTTAAAGTGGGTGAAACAGGGGTTGAAAGTTTGTATGAAGAACCAATAAAAATATGAAAATTAGCGCAGGCGAAGTCGCGGGCACCAGCTGGTGACATAAAATAATGTATATGTACATTTTAATGAGAAGAAATGGTATTAAAAGTTATTTCACAGACATTTTCATGTTGTGGTTACCAATTACGCCGCTAGATGGCACTGCTGTTGAAGAATAGTTTTTCTGTTTGTTAAGATTTTTGGGCGGGGAATAAAATCTTATCTCTCGTGCTGTTTTGTTGCTTATTTGTCTCGACGATATCATAAAACATAAAGTATGTTGTCACCTTGATTGTGCTATCTGTGGCTACATTGAGATCTTCCACGGTACACAAATACCAGTATTTCTGTCTGTCTATGTTATAGTACTACAGTCACATTGGGTTTGATTAGCATCCCTAAATTCCCATTTACCCTCAACCATACTCGTATAACCGCGACAACTAGCAGTAGGGTAACCTCTTTAAAATTCACCCTCGCATTCGCAAGTGTGTGGGCTAACTTTAGTTGCGCATTGTACCAAACTTGCAACATTTGGGACAAAATATAATACGGGCCAAGTTCACCACTTAGCTAGCGGGTTGCTACAAAGTTGTCGAATGAACGTCAAAACTATAAAGTGTTTCCTTACGAAAGCTGTTAGATGAAATCCCAAACAGAGAACTAATCTGGAGAAGATACTAACTAATAAGGCCTATGTCATTAAATTTATCTCAAGTGTCGTGGGATCGAGAATATAATCTTAAACTATTTATTAAAATACTAAAAGAAAAAGACAAATCATAGTAAAACTACGCACTGTCTCTAAAAAACTGGTTCAGTTTTTAACCGACTTTTTTAAGGAAATTAACATTCTGACACTAGCCTCACAGTACATTTATGAAAATGTAATTTATGTTAAAAGGAATAGTAATTTCTTTATGAAAAACAGTGACAGACATAACATTAATACGAGGAATAAAAAAAACTAGCTTTTCTTGATAGTCGTCTTCGGAAAGTCAAAAAATCATTTAAGGGGCAATGTATACGCTTCTATAACAAGATTCCGGTTGATATACAAAATTTGCCTTTCACGAGGTTTAAAACTATAGTGAAACAAAAACTTTATACTAAAGGTTATTATACAACTTCGGCGTACTTGGATGACAAAAATCCCTGGTAGTAACCCGTTTAGCTCATGGAGGTAGTCTCGATCTCTGATGTTTCAAATAAAAAAATATTGTAAATGTTATTTACAAAGAGCAACCCCTAGAGTTTCTTGCTCATTCTTCTCAAGGGAATCTGCCTTACGAAAGAGCGGTAGAGTTTAACCATTGTGTCGATTTCAAGTGTAATAATGCTTACCTATGAAATAAAGATTATTTTGAATTTGAATTTGAGTAGCACCTAGTAAGATTACGAAATATTTTTAACCACATAGGTGGTTCGGCCGCAAAGCAATAGTCTCCCGCCACGCCACCTTGGTTTTAAATAATCTCAGTACAGAGTACTAAAAAAACCGACCTCAGAAGTACGTGGAATTACGTCTATTTGCTAAGTTTTATTGAAATATCCCCTAGTTCGCCACTATACAGGACTTGACACTGGAGACAATAAAAATAGGTTCTCGCTACGAAACTACTCAAAGTATATTGAGAGAAAAACGCCTTGAATTGAAGAAATAGCAAAATCAACCATTAAAGTAATTGCTCCTAAATTAAAGTTAGGCGCTATTTATAAAAATTAATCTTCATGCGTGAACAGCCACCCTTCGAGGTGGATAATTTTCTTCAAAATGAAATGGGACCGCTATGGAAGTACCCCCTTTCCAACAAAAAAGAACCATGAAAATCGGTTCACAAATGAGTTATTGCGTAACATACACACAAAAAAAAAGAACATACAGTCGAATTGAGAACCTCCTCCTTTTTTGAAGTCGGTTAAAAAGTGTGATACACTTTTAAGAAAGCAATATTCCCAAAAAAGTACTTAAAGGATATCTTTCATACAGCAAGCGTAATTATAATAAATGAACTTATTAGATATAGGTGTGTATGTGTGCGAATATTACGTGATTCCTCCGGCACATGTCCACCGATTTTGATGATTCTTTTTTTTGTTGGAAAGATAGTATTGGTCCCATTTATTTTGAAGAAATTATCAAACTAGGGGATGAATCCGGTTTCGCTCACTTTCTAGAAACAGATTTCAATAAAACTTACGTAGAAGCGCTACGGCTAAAAAGTCGATTGAAAACTAAATACAAAGATTCAACAACAAGCACATAGAAAAACTCGTGAAATCCGCTGGTTCGTTCCGTGGCTTGGATGGCATAGTGGCATAGTGGAGTAATTTCACATAAAAATATTGAATATCAATTCAATAAAAAATTTATTAAACACAAGTAATTCCACGAACTTTTGAGATCGGTTTTTTTTTATAAAAATGTTGATAAAGCCTATCTGAGACTGAGTCTGATGTAGGCAATCCTTAGAGACGGATGGTGTAGTGAATTATGTGTGAAAATTACTGTGTGCTGAATATGACGTTATGTTGTCATATTTTACATACTATATTTTACATTAGACGGAAGAACTCCTGGTTATATTGTCATAAATAGACTTCCATACTTAAATTTTATTTGTCTATTTATTTTATTTATCTATCTATATAAATGCTATTAAGCGCACTCTACTCCATTTCATTTCACACACACACTTACACAAACACACACACTTTCACACACACACACACACTTACACATACTTTCTACTTACCTACTTTTTATTACTGCTATTGCTGCTCTACACTAGATTCACGGCACTGCACTACACTATTTCAGTTTTAGTTCAAAGATTGTTTTCTTTTCTGATTTTGCCAAAACGGAGAATCTTCGTAACACTATTAACACAGGTTTTGTACCTAGAATAGGTTATGATGGTTCAACTTTTGTTTTGCCCATACAATCGAATTGTACCTTATTGTAGTCATCTAGTTTAAGTGCTGTATGTTTAAATTGAATAAATTTATTATTATTATTATTATTATTATTATTATTTTATCATCGAATTAAGACAATGATATCTGTGTACTAGCGTACTAGATGCATCGTTCCATACACACGCTGTGTCTCACTGATGTGTGGTGAACATACAACACTTCAATAACATACATTTATAACCAACAGAGTGTGCTGACTTCACAAATAACAGCGTACGGATAATATGTAATAATATTATTATTATTATAAATAGTAAGCGGAAGGCTCCGGTCATTGTATGTCATATGTGCAAATTTGACCTCCGTCTCACCTGATGGAAAGTGACGATGAGGCCGACGATGGAGCATGCACACCTATTAATGCCTATCTCGCCTTTAAAAGGTCCAAGTTATAACGTTCAGGGAACAAATCTGCAGGCAGGGAATTCCATTCCATAGCCGTTCGTCATATAAATGTGGAAGCACAACGCTTCGAGCGAATCTTTGGGATATCCACAACATAGGGGTCGAACCCAAGCCTACGTCTAGTCCACCGGTGATGGAAAGGGGAAGGCGGGATGAAATCGTTTAATTCCATCACACACTCTCCGTGATGTATCCTGTAGAATACCGATGATCTAGCAACTTTACGGCGGTGTTCAAGGCTCTGCAGCTTCGCCTCTACTAATTCCGTGTCACCTATAAGCTTTTCGGCACGCTTCTCAATTGAATCCAATCTGGCTGTCGAGCTCATTCCCAATAGGTATATATTGTCACGTCTGTCCACGGTACTACGGTACTGGTACCCTTTGACAAAATTCAACACTAAAACTAAACAATATATTTTTTTTATTTATTCAGGTCATTCCACATAGGTACAAAAACACTACACATTAAATATCAAACATAATAGCTTAAAACTAAGTGCGTCTAACACTTAAGGAACATCACAGCATTCAACGACAACTATATGCTGAGAAATATTAACAAAATTATTGTTGTTTTAAATTATGCGAATGTATAATTAATCTATCTACTTATGAAATCGATATACACAAACTGATTTAAAAGTTAAAATGTTAAAATATACATTTTCAGTATTATAAAATTAATTGAAATGTAATTTATGTATTTATAATATCACCCAGCCTTCTTTTGTAACTGTTCTACCCAAGACCAATGTCCAAATCATATGATTTGGAAAGCGATTTATACGTCCTGCAGAGCCTTGGCAAAAGAGTGAAATGACCGAGGTTCGTTTTTGAACCTGGTACGGCAAATAAGTTGTAAGCGCTTTTCCTGGGCAACCTACAAGAGTATTGAATAGCAACATATTCAATAACTCACGGCAATCTAACAAGTTTATGTAGGAATATTAAATCAAGTCTCTATTGATAGTGTTTTGTTTGGAACATGTCTTTGTTGTGAAATCTGAAACAGTAAGTCATATTAACTGCCTCTGTGGCCTAACGGTTACCATGCCGGACTGCCACGCAGAGGTCCCAGGTTCGATTCCCGGGCCGGGAGAAATATTTGTATGACCTACATTTGTTTCTCTCGTGAGTTTGGGTGTAATTTGTGGTTGTCTATATGTGTGTCCATGGCACCCGCGACACAGGGTTTCCCTAGTGCGGGGCTATGTTGAGTGTGTGTGTTATTATTATTATTATTAATGTTCTGGTCTATGGCTTGAAGTCGTTGGTTTAGTACTTGTATTATGTGCGAGTTAAATCTTTTTGAACTTAGATTAAGCACACTGGCATTTGCTGAACTAATATTTTTATCTCACACTGTGTATGAGTACGTCATATTTGCCAGATGTGAAACTCAAACTCAAAAAGTATTTATTCCATAGGTAAGCAAATTATACTATAAATTCTGCTCATTCGTAAGGCAGAGTAATGTGACCATTACTGCGTTCCGGTTTTGAAGGGTATGTGTGCTGGTGAAATTACAAGCACAGGGAGTTGTCAACTTAAATGTCTCAGGACGACGGGCGCAGTGGCAGTGCCCCTCAGATCTTTGCGATTAAAGCTCTGAACTGTTACGGACAGACCTGTAGCTTACCATCAGGCGCACGACTCGCTCGTCCCGTCACTTGATATTACAAGAAAAATGATGCTTCTGAGAATAATGAACAAGAAACTATAGGGGTTGTTTTTTGTAAATCAACATTTGTACACATTTTTCATTTATAATGTTTATTTCATATTATCACCTGCAAGAGCATAGACAACTCATTACCGTGGATTTTTGACATCAAGTACGTATAAGCTGTTGTATAATAAATAACCTTTACTGTAAAGTTTTTATTTTACTGTAGTTTTAAACCTCGTAAATGCCATATTTTGAATATCAGTCGGAATACATAGGGCGCACTATAAGTTTGCGGAACTGGCCACTTTTTATAAACAAATATTTAAAAACGAATTATAACATTTGAAAATGCAACTCTTTGGCTGTAGAATACAGTTTGTTTCATCTGAGTGTCACTTGTTTTTACATTGTGGTGTCATTTTAGAAATTGGTTGTCTACGTCTCCAAGGATTTAACTCGTGAAAATTTTCGTAGTATGATTTTCTACGACTTTAAGTGTAATTTAACAGCTCAGCAGAGCTTCGTTCGGCTTCAAACTGCTTTTGGCGTTGAAGCACCATGCAAGACGACTATTAATAGCTGATTCGCAGAATTCAAAAGCGGTCGTGTGAGTCTCAGTGACGAATTTCGTGATGGTCGCCAGTCCACTGCTGTGAACAACAAAAACATCGATCCTGTGCGCCGTATGATCAAAGCAGCCGATCTGTTTATGTGATATACCATGAGATTTGGGCATCTTTAGGCTTATGCATATGGGTCTTTCGAGATGAGCCGAAACCAACCAAAGTGGCGCGCGTGCAAAGTGCCTCTAAGCGGATGATAGCTTCTTTTTTTAATAAAAGTAGACACGTGGGTACTGTTTCTTCGGAGAATCGTTGTACCGTCAATAGTGATTGGTACACGACCATTTGTGTGCCGGAAGTTATTGACAAACTCCGTAAAAATAACCGAAAACGCCGTATCATCTTGCACCACTATAATGCAAGTTCTCACACGGCCAGACGGACAAATGAATTTTTGAAGATGAACAACGTTGACCTTATGAGCCATCCCGCGTACAGTCCCAACTTGACACCTTGTGACTTTTATTTATTTCCAAAAGTTAAGAACCAGTTACGCGGTCAACGATTTTCATCACCTGAAGTGGCTGTCGACGAGTATAAAAATATGTTTCAGAGATTGTCACAAATGAGTGGTATAAATGTTTTCAAAATTGGTTCATTCGTATGAAAAAGTGCATCAAGGCTAACAGAGAATATTTGAGAAACAATAAATTCATTACTGACCATTTATACTTAGTTTTTTTTATTCATTCCGGAAACTTATAGTGCGCCTCACGTATTGTTATAGAAGCGTATTCATTACCCCTTAAATGAATTCCTAAGTGATAAATAAATGATTTTAAAGTTTATTTTTATTCGAAGTACAAATAAAAATAAAATCATAATAAATCCGTATTTATCTATAACTATTTTCATTAAAGAACATTCAATACGAGTAGCAGTTTAAATATATGCAGTAATCAATCTTACAGTCCATATTAAAAGCAAATTACTCGTTACGCATGTCACAGACGAGCTGTTAGGCGCACGCGGCGGCTGCCATTAGCACGTGAATTATAACACATTATCATTACAAGCGTTTGGGACTGTAGTTTGTCGGGAAGAGTATTCTGAAACAGTAAGTCATATTTGGGCAAACATTTAGGTGTGGTTCTATACGGACAAGCTTATTACGGGGACACGTTTGAATACATGCGTACATTTGGGTCAAATACTTACAAGCATTTACGCACGAAACACCTGTATGGCCTTTGTTAATGTTAGGACGAGGGTTGCAATTAAGCGCTTGTAGTCATGTAGGTATATTCCAGAGGAAAATGAGAAATTATATATTTACTTAAAGTGGATTTAACTGCGTCACTAGACAGAAGGACGAGCTGAATCCGAAGAAGCCCAAATGAACATGGACATCAGCTCAGAACGCTATTGGACACTTCCGCCAGACGGGCGTGCTGATGGAGAGAATCTGCGCGAGTACACGCTGAACTACGAAGAGAAATTACATACACAGTATTGATACATGGTATGTACAGCCGTTTTAAAGTAAAAGTGAGACGGCCTCTAGACATCACTACTATGATCAAACATCAAAATGGCGCCATCTAACATACGTGGCGTGAACCACGACAACAAGATCTATTAATCGTTAGACTAACGTCAATACGATATGGCACTCCGTATCGGTAGTACAAATATAACCCGCCAGATGTCGCTACATTGTGGCAAAAATATTTTTTATGGGTGAAATTACCCTTTAAAATCTACCAGTCCTCTAAGGGTTGCCCTGTGTTAAGATACGAATTGGGTGTAATTTGGTAAAGAAATTATTTGAAAGGATATTTTGGTCTTTCCATCCGGACGTATTTAATTCACTGTTTCAAGTTCTAGGCAACTATAAGTTTTACCAGTCGTTCGCTCGACAAATAGTCTAGGTAGATAGCAATATTAAACGCCACGGGCTGTTATCAACATACTTATTAGATGTAAGTACTTGTCGGCGTATCTGCCCCTAATATGTAGCCCTGCGGGAGAACGTTCGCTTAGAGTTTCTGGGGTGACATGTACTTATGACTTTCATTTCTAAGTACATTTGAGAATGCTTAGAAGCAATACCTCTCGTTAACTTAATGCTAAAGGAAAAAACATCGTGATTAATGAAGGCACGAAAGCTCTACGAATGAAATTAGTTAATAAGTTTTTTATGCATGTAAATAGGACAGTTAAACAATTTCACATCGTTGTTTTGTAGAAAAGGCGAAAGCACTATTTCGAAACAAATATCAAGGGTGCTTGTTAAGGTTTTAACGAAGGTTTTCAAATGTTTGCGTCCTGTTTTATATTCAATTTTATGTCGTAAACTTGGTTAAAACGAAAATGAAATTTTAAAACAGGACGTAAATTGTACAGCGGGCGGTTAGGTATTCACGCAGTGGTAGTGCTTGTCTATCAATGTAGCGTGTGGTGTTGTATGCAGCAAATACCAACCGCCTGCTGTGCATGAAATTACGGTAAGGTCAATACACAAAAAACTACCCTATTCAACCTAACGGTGAGGCTCCGGGTCGTCCTTACGATTTATCTAGTGTAGCCCTACAATTAAACGGTGTGTAGCCTAACCTAACCATAACTATATAGACGGAGAAATATATATACGAGACATGAAGAGTAGGAGGTAAGGAAGTAGATACACGTCGTGCAATGTGTACTGGAATGGTATTCTCACTGCTGGTCAAACAGACTAGGTCAGACGGCTAGGGGTGTCTTGGCCACAGTGAGAGTAGAAGCGGGTAGTACGTCAATAAGCAGCAGATGAGTTATAACATCAGATGGTAGTGGTTAACAGAGTATATTTACCATTCTTACTAATTATTTATATAATTTTTATGACTAGTACATTTATGGTAAATTTTTCTTTAGTATTCTATGTGTGTGATTGTTAACCGCTCACGCGATACATGCAGCCGTAGACGCATACCACACCTAGAGG
>NW_020654684.1:1999549-2020626 GCF_003589595.1 Hyposmocoma kahamanoa
GATCAACACTTATAAAATATTTCTCTTCTGAGGGTGGTAAATCAGGGGATGAATTCGATATCACGGAAATTTTAACCAATTTCAATAGAACTTGACAAATAAATATAATCAAATAGCCGGTAAGCAAACTTTTGACGTCGGTTTTTTTTAGTAAAAACAGTTATAATTATTATAATAAGCGTTATTGATTATGATATTGATTTGTTGAACATCAATATCAAGTGTTTTATGAGAATGTTCTTTATGTTAAGAAAAATATTTTTTGGTTTTTTTATGAAAAGTAGGGACAGGCATAACATTAATACTAGGAACAAAAATAAACTAGCTGTTTATATTGCTAGTTTCTATTGCTATACGCTTCTATAAAAAGATTTCGATTGATGTTCATATACGAGATTTAAAACTATAGTGAAACAAGAAATGTTATACTAAATTTTTGAAGGTTTTAAAGGTTTATTGTACAGCTTCTGCGTACTTGGATGAGAAAAATTCGTGGTAGTGACTCGTTTAGGTCTTGCTGGTAATCTCGATCTAAGATGTTGAAATTAAATTGTAATGGTAAATGCATGCAAATGCTTAGAATAATAACGCATAGAAACCTAGTCCGCCCACGCTAAGTGAGGTAAATTGAAGCGCCCCAAAAGGGGCTACACGAGCGGGCGGGCCTTTAGTGCTCAACAGATCAAGAATTTTAGCTAAAAATGACGAAATGTGCAGTAAATGAGTGTAAAAATACGTCAGACAAACATAAAATAGATACTAACATCACATTCAACAAGGAAGTAACGCGTTTCAACTTGTATTTTTATATAAATATTCACTAAAACCGAAAATTAGCCTACTACTAAAACTAGCCTACATGAATTTGATTTTTGCCTCACTTGTGACAGTTCGTTTGATATTAAACTATCATTCTATGCGTTATTATTCTAAGTTCAAATGTATATTTACAAAGAGCAACCCCTAGTGTTTTTTGCTTACTGTTCTCATGAGAATCTACCTTACGAATGAGCAGTAGAGTTCAATCAGTATGACGATTGTAAGTATAATCCTTACCTATGAAATAGGTAAGGATTATCTAACTTTGACTTTGATATTCAATTATTTCTTTGTGAAATTAGTACACCAGTTTGTTATAATTATTAATACAAAGACCGGACGCTTAAAAAAACCTTCATTCTGACACCTGAACCTGCATCTCACCATCTCTGTTCAGCGTCCTTGTGAAAGAGTTCGTCCAGGGAAGTACTGCCACCTTACCTATTTCTGTCGCCAAGCAGTAATGTTAGCATTACTGTGTTTTGGGTTTTCAAGGGTGCTGGTGAAATTACAGGCACATGGGACTTGTCAAATGATGTCTCAGAATGACAGGCGCAGTGGCACTGTCCCTCAGATCAGATTTAAAGTTAGTTATAGACAGGCGTGTCGCTTACTACCAGGCACGTGACGTGTTCGACATTATACGTTAAATAACAAAGGTATAATAGAAATACAAACTTTCCTAATAAGCTTTAGTGAGAACGTGGAGGTGTTTTTCATTTATTTCCACGTCATTGTTTCGGGGTATTAATTTGATTCCGCAATTACTTAGCAGATTGCTGTTTTGAACAAATTTGGGGATTACTGGTGAGTATGGCTGCATTGTTAGCGGTTACAATATTATTTAAAATCAGTTATGTACCTACGGCTACAATTTGTTGACTAAAGATACATTGGTAAGCGAATGGTAAAGAAAGTATTTTTATTTGTTGTTTTAATTTGTCTTTGTCCAGTGTGTGTTGCCAGTGCCGTAGGCCTCGTAAGGCTCAAGGTCAGCCAAAGGGCAACGGAAAGGCTATACTCGGAGTTACACTGCGAGGTCGAATCAGTAATGAGGATAAATACCCAGTGGCCACCTTGGATTCAATCGACAAGCGTGCCAAGAGAACGGTATTCTACAAGATATATCACGGAGAGTGTGCGATAGAATTACATGATTTGCTTCCGCCTTCCCCTTTCTATCATCGGGGGACTAGACGTGGGCTGGAGTTGCTCCCTACGTTGTGAATTCTCTGCCTGCGGACTTGTTTCCCGAACGCTATAATTTGGACCTTATTTAGGTGTGCATGCTAACTAAATAACGTCCAAGTTATGACTATAACTTCGTTTCATCGTCGCTTTCCATCAGGTGAGGTGGAGGTCAAATGCGCACTTATTCTTGTATAAAAAAAGGGAACAGTGTAACCGACATAGCCCAAAGAATTGCAAAACGTAAGTGGCAGTGAGCAGGGCACATTGCTCGCAGAATAGATGGCCAATGGGGTCGAAGAGTTCTCGAGTGGCGACCGCGTACCGAAGATAGCAGCGTGGGCAGACTACCCTCAAGGTGGACCAATGACGTGATAAAGAAATCCGCTGGATGCGAGCAGCACAGTACCGGTCGTTGTGGCGTTCTCTGGGTAGGCCTAGTTCAGCAGTGGACATCTTTCGGCTGTAATGATGAACTTTAAAGTTATGGTATTTATTTATCTTTAAATGATATAAGTACATTTTCATTGAACTTAATCAAGTTTTTATTTATCTATCTGTATGTATTTTGTGTTACGAAAGATATATTTATAAAATTGTACACATTGAAAAATACTGTTTACAGGTCATCACTTGACATACTGTTCAAATATCGTTGTCAGATCAAATCGAGAATATTCTAAAAAAGCTGGAGTACGCACTGTGAAAAACAAGAGGTCTTGTATGAAAAGATTGATGATTATAAATGAAGCAAGAAACTTTTGTAACGATCGCTCAAAGTGGCGATCGATAGCATCTATCTACCCAAATAGAAATCCAAATGCGTATATGTGATGCAACAGAAGTATTATAATGGATACAAAAACGGAAACACATATAAAAAGTAAGTCGGAAGCGGATGCGGAAGTGTAAATACTATAATATCGAAATAGATCCAAATGGGACTTGTTTTTGGTTTCATAATAGAATGTAGTAACACAAAACATCCAAAAAACGCGCGCCCCATCAATCTCGAACGTTAGAAAGTTCCGTTATAAAAGTTGCGGAAGAAGAAAAAGAAACAGATGTAAGAAAGCGTGATGAACTTCTGCGGTTCACGACGCAGAAGCATTTTGTAATTACTCCTTCTAGACTTATTAATACAAAGATCGAACACTCAGAAAAAATTCCTTCGATCCGGCCGGATTCGAACTGACGTCTTCTAGCTTACCGTGCCAGACGCTATACCGTCTACTATAGCGTCTGGCACCGTAAGCTAGAAGTCGTCGGTTCGAATCCGGACGGATCTAAGGAATTTTTTTCTGAGTGTTCGATATTTGTATTAATAATTATAACAAACTATAGTATGATTATATACATCATTATATATATGTATATACATACTTTGAAATTGACTTTCTACTAATTCAAATTAAAGATAAATAATTCTTTGAAATAGTTTTTCGGCCTTGGTGTAACGTCCTATTTTTCGAGATACGACAAGATCGCTTTCGTCGATTTACAAATAAATAGACAAAATTTTTTTTGACAGATTTATTATTGCTTTTGCTAAGCTGGTTTGCTTTTATAAATATACATTCACCGTCAAAAATGTTACTTTACCTTATAAAGTAATAAAAATAATGGTTATATCCCATAAAAGTTGTAAAAATAACGCTAACTAATACACGAAATATTGGAAAATGTGAAATTTTATAACTCTCATATGTAATCATAAAAAAAATAATGTATTAATATAGTTCGTAGAATCTTTAAACATCTCTCTGCGGAAGAGTTGTCATTTTGCAGATGTGGCCTTATTATGTGGCCTGGTCCTAAGCGACACGCCAGACCATAACAGTTGCTGTGCCACTCAGAGCGCTTTAAATTGAAAAAATCTTAGGCACTGACACTGTGCCCGTCACCCTGAGACATAAGTTAATAAGTCCCACGTTCTTCTAATTACCCAATCTAACGTGTTTCTAATTACACATTATTGTTTAGCGGCAGAAATAGGCAAGGTAAACAGTAGTTTCCTGGACGAGCTCTTTCACAAGGATCTACGTATATTGCTTCTAAGCAAGCTCTACTGATAATAATATCCTCCTTATCTTCCTTCCTATACCACGTTACTCATGATGATGGACAGCTAAGAGCGTGCTAGGTTGTACACTTTCATCACCGACTTTTCATATGTCCCACTGCCGGGCACGGGTCCAAATGCGGGTTGGAAAGTTCACACGTTTCCCGAGAGTTGTGAACCTTTTTCGACGTGCACCTTTCATCACGATGTTTTGCTTCACCGAAAAGCTCATGGTGAATGTCGCACATTAAGTCCGAGGAACTCAGAGGTACACAAGCCAGGATTCGAACACGCGGTCTCTGCTTGAGAGGCGATAGGACAAACTAGGCTACCGTGGCTTATTTACACCATGGACTTTGATATTAAGTTGCTTACAATTACACCAAATATGGTCTTTGATTGATGTTTTATTACATTGAACCATTGACTTAAATTATATGGACGTCGGGTCCGCGCTAAAAAGTGTCCGAACTTATAGGGCGTTAAAATCGTATACAGAGCGTCATTCACGCTTTAGTCTTCGTTTGTTCGACTGACAGCGAAGCAAGCAAAATTAGACAGTACTGCGATGACATTACAATTTAAATTCAACGTTTTAGCTTTTTCATATTCCTTTACATGTCACTACGTTTAAATAGGTTGACTTGGGACATTTTTTTGTGGTTTTTGTATTAGACCCGTCGTCCATTTATTTGTAAGTTAATGCATTGAACCCAAGATAGCATTTAACACACACACAACAACTCTCCTATAAATAAGGTCTCAAAACAAAACTTAGTATCACTTTATAGGGATCGCTGAATTCAAAACCGCTACTAGCGTACAATGGCGCTGTAAAATTTAAAGACACAATAAATTTTAAATTAAACTAGGGCCGTCACTTCATCAATCTTTGCAAAGTGAGTTCATCGTTGGAATTAGAGAAGATACTCGTAAGTAGGTTCTAAAATGTAATAATGATATAAGCGCGTGTAACAAGCGCTTACAGACCCAAACCTTCACGAGTACTTATTAATACACAGCAGTTAACTCCATTTTAATCCATTGTTTAAATTATACAGTAAACTTTTCTACAATAGCGTTAAGAATATAAAAACCATTATCACAAATAACTTCTTATCGAGTGACTTATATGGCAATTGTCGTGATAGTTTGTGTTATTGTAGTGTTATTTTCTTACGTTCATAATTGGATTTAATTAGCATGTAATTGTTCTTATGGAAACCCGTTTTGTAAAGTAGTTGTAGCCTCCCTTAAAACGATAAACTAAAAATAAAACAAGCTTACATTCACCTTGTAGCAGTAGATCTCCTTATGAAAGAACTCGTCCAGGGAAGTATTGTTACTTTGCCTATTTCTGCTGCCAAGCAGTAATGTGAACATTACTGCGTTCCGGTCTTAAAAGTATGCAGCACGTGAGCAGCGCGCGTGCAGTACGCGAGCAGCACGCGCGCAGCGCACATGCAGCGCGTTTGCATTCGCCAGATCTGTACGCACCATCAAATATTTGTAATGTAAAGCTCTGAGTGGCACTGCAACTGTTCGTTAAAGAAGTTATGAAGGTCTCTGGCTACCACATCAAGTGCCAAGGTTACATTTTTGTTCTCTCATCTCTATTCCTCAGGATAATTTGAATTAGCAAAGTTTAAGGAATTTAATTCGGTGAAACCGGAATTACTTTGGCCTCGACCCGCTTTGAAAAGTTAAAATGTTAATCGTCCAAATCGCTACTGTATTTCTTTACATTTCAATATGGTAGGTAATTGAGTTTCACAACATTTGGAAATGTTAGGAATTTGCCGGATTTCAGAGTTCCGTTCCTGTTGCATATTTAATTATCCAGTTTATTGTTTCTCTTTTCATTTAATTTTACGCTTAATTGGCCATTCGTCGTATTGTGCAAACGCCCGATACTTTGCACACCATTTGAAGTGATTTTTCAGTGGCAGTAGACCAGAGAGAGTGGCAGTAGAGTAGAGAGGGTGCTTGTGAAATTAAAGGCACATGGGACTTGGCAGCTTATATCTCAGGGTGACGGACGCAGTGGCAGTGCTCCTAAGAACTTTGTAATTCAAAGCACTGAGTGGCATTGCAACTGTTATGGACAGTCGTGTCGCTTACCACCAGGCGAACGACTTGTACACAATTAGGGTTATTTGTAAAATACGAACAACCTCTCAAGACTATAATTACTAACATCGTAAACAATTACGATTGTTCGATGACTTAATAATTCACCAAATTTAACTTCGTACAAAAAAAGAAAGCACCAACCACCGAAATTATTGTTATGAATGACTGCACAGCAACAGAACACGTACCTACGCGGGAAGCGTTGCTAAACAACTTACCATCAACTACAGATCTAAAGTATCAGAAAGTAAGCAGTTATACCAAAAACCTTAGAATAATAACGCATAGAATGATAGTTTCATATCAAACGAACTGTCACAAGTGAGGCAAAAATCAAATTCATGTAGGCTAGTTTTAGTAGTAGGTTAATTTTCGGTTTTAGTGAATATTTATATAAAAATACAAGTTGAAACGCGTTACTTCCTTGTGGAATGTGATGTTAGTGTCTATTTTATGTTTGTTTGACGTATTTTTACACTCATTTACCGCACATTTCGTTATTTTTAGCTAAAATTCTTGAGCTGTTCGCGGTGCAAGTTGACCTTGAGCACTGAAGGCCCGCCCGCTCGTGTAGGCCCTTTTGGCGCCCTTCAATTTGCCTCACTTAGCGTGTGCGGACTAGGTTTCTATGCGTTATTATTCTAAGCCAAGAACTTAGAAGTTTATAATTTGGCAGATTAATTACTTATTGCCTACATTCAAAAGGTCATGGAACAAAAGTTGTGCTTTATAATGTTATAACTCCGGCCAACCATTTACTTAACTTTTGACATATGCATACCTCCAAAGTTCCATATTTATCGGTACCATAGACAAAAAATGCAATACTTCCTGGACTCTTTTAGTTTTTAATTTTAATGAAGCGACGTGCTCTTTAGCTTCAATATTTATCGAACCAACAGATTATGTAACGAAGATTATTCAAGTTGATAAATTTGGGTACCTGTGTAATAAATTTTAATGAAATTGAATAAATTATACATAATTATATTAAATTCTTACTGTTTATTATAATGAATCGTCGGATTCTTTTCCATACGAACGGGAATCATCAGTTGAATCCTCAGTAATATTAATTATTAATTCTTGAGTACACAAATTGTCAAACGCAACGTCACGATCCTAATCAGACAATATCTTCGTTTTGGCAACCGCTCACATTCACGATTAAAACTTGTTCATAAATTAAATAAAATCGATTGTTATTAAAAAACGGATCGGAAACGCATTAGGACATCACTAATTGATTAGAATTCGATTTGTCAAAAGTTAAATAAATGATTGGACGGAGTATAATAATATACCTGCAGGCATTGACTTACAAATAAATGGACGACGGGTCTAATACAAAAACTACGAAAAAAATGTCCCAAGTCAACCTATTTAAACGTAGTGACATGTAAAGGAATATGAAAAAGCTAAAACATTGAATTTAAATTGTAATGTCATCGCAGTGCTGTCTAATTTTGCTTGCTTCGCTGTCAGTCGAACAAAAGAAGACTAAAGCGTGAATGACGCTCTGTATACGATTTTAACGCCCTATAAGTTCGGACACTTTTTAGCGCGGACCCGACGTCCATATAATTGTAAGTCAATGCCTGCAGGATAGAAAGGTTTAAGTACAAACTTCAGCTGTCACTTGCTAGCAAAGCAAATGTAGTTGTAATGGCATCGGGTTGACCAGTTAGTCAAATACAATATTTAGTAGTGAGTTTCTTAAGTCGTATTACTGCCGTACTCTATAATTTGGTCGCATGTTACTAACTGTCCATCTTTTTATATGCTACCTGGCATCTCCGGCACTAGTCCCTCCGGTCGCGTAGGAATTTTGGATCTGGCGAGACGCCGTTCATTTGGCGTCGGGAAATGAGCGTGCCTTACAGCTCCGTCACCAATTTAGATTTGGTAGTCGACTTAGAGTCGGCGGCTCAGCGGTGGCAAACATTAGTTGCGCAGAGCGCGATGGGAAGTGAGCGTGCTTACAGTTCCAGTACCTATCTGGAAAATAGGGAGGGTGCTGTACGTGCACCCGGGGCGGCTCACCGAAGCCTTACAGAGATCCGAGATTAGAACCTGACTTAGATGGTCCCTGTCCGCACAGGTCATAGTACTCTTCCCGCATAACCAAGAGGTTTATAGGGAGGGGCACTAGAAACAAAATTTATGTAGAAAGTTATGACTAGGTTGAAGAGGTACAAAGAGACTTATAGGGACTGTCCATCTTTTTAAATTCCATTGTCCATCTGTTTTCAAAAACTTCATTATAAGTAATGCTTCATAAAATACCTCATTACGGTTACTTTACATTTAGTTAATTAGCTAATCATTTAGTTAACCTTACTATAGTTTTTTTAGAAATGACCCTGTTTTATCTTAACATATTCTTATATTTTATGCTTCGTCATCATTTTTAACACGTAATGATCGTGTTCCGATAATATACTCACGCAAGTTAGGCCCTGACAAGCAAAATAGATTTTTCTTGTTACACAAACAAAGATTCAAATTCAAAAGCTTTATTCGCCATATCACAAGACTGTAAACATTTAGCACGTTTTTGACTGTGCATACAAAATACCTTCTTCACCTCACTAGCTCGGAAAGGCTTTTCTCTTATTAGAAACCTGCGCGGAAAAGCACTTTTTGAAATTCGAACTTGACGATGAACTAAGGTGCACCTAACTTTTTATTTCGATGAAAAAAAAAGATAATGACACGTTCCACTACGCGATTTGTCGTTCATTACTTTTTTATGTAATATAAATCCGTTGGTATATTTTATTCTTACTATAGATGAGGTGTACATTCAGAACGCATCCGGAGATAAACTTTTTCTTTTAAAAAACTGACGTTTTATAGTTTTTCTTTCATCTATCACTTTCCTCGCCATAGTGAGGTGAAAAGTTCTGTGTTTCGCTCGGCAGCAAAGTTGTTTTGCATCAAGTGCCTTGAAACCTACGAGCGAAGCGACGTGGTTCAATACAAGCACTCGGGTCAAACATCTTTGCAACCTTGCATAACAACTATTTAGGCTAACAGCCACTAGCATTAAACCAGAGAACAGTAATGAGAATGGGCACTCTCCGCCCCTCACTAGTTTTAAATACCGCACCACACCCCGCACATTGACGATCACATTGACTGAACGACAATAAGGCTGTCGGCGAGCCGTTTTCGCGCAAAGACGGCTTTGATATTTGAATATAGTTTCATTTATTCAGTACGAAACCTGTACGGGATAAAGAGAGGAGTCGCTTTCGTTTTCCGATAGATGAAACGAGATAAGTAAAGAACTCATGTCTGAGACTCATTCAGTTATTGTTTTCTCCATTTATTTAGTGCAGAGTAATATGTAACACAGATTTATTATGTCAGTACAATGAGAAGTAATATAATAGACAAGGGTTCTCTAATTTTGAATTTGTATTGCCGATAAGTATGTAGTGAATATAATTATTGACTAAGTATATTCAGGATTATTCTATATATAAACCTAAAGGACATGTGTAATTATTAGGATTCTGTTAATACAATTATATATAACAGATTCGCGTTAAAATGCGCAACATAGACGTGACGTACGAGAAAGTGATGGGTAACCCTGCCAATTCACGCACACATTTGTGCGCGTGCAGATAGCGCCTTGCTGTATGTAGTAGTAGGTAAATAACTTTCGACCGTTTTGTATGGAGTGTCCGGGGTCTGACTAAACTTGAATATGTATTAAACCAATGCTTTGAATGCAAAGACACTCCTATCACAGTTGACACTCTTATGATACCAAGTAAAGGGACAAACACGTCTGAACTGTCCATAGCAGTGTAGCAGTTCAGTCTTTCAGTGACTGCCACTCCGCCCGTCAACCCTGAGGCATAAGTTGACAAGTTCCATGTAACTGTAATTTCACCAGCACCCTTGACCTACAACACCGGAACGCAACAATACTTACATTACTGCTTAGTAGCAGAAATGGGTAAGGTACTTCCCTGACCGAAGTCTGTCACAAGGAACTTTTATTACATTGTATTATAAGTTTCTTATCAATTTACACGATGGTTTAAGACGTACTTAAGTTTAGTGCATGTGGACATAAATTATTTATTATTAACAAAGTGTATTATGGTAATTAAATACAAGAGTACACACGTAGAGTGAATAGGCATTTTTTAGGTAAACACGTACCTTCATCGATCACATCGTCGCTTAACGTCAGGTGAGATTGTGGCCAAGCGTGTGTCTGTTATTTATAATAAAAAGTAAAAATAAAATATTTTTTTATTATAAATAAATATTAGGCAAGGTTGTTCTGATTTCAACGTAAGTAACTAAAGCGCTAGTGTTATGGAAATCGGAAGCAATGACGGTACCCCAAACACCCAGACCCGAGACAATATTGAAAAGTTAGTTTTCTACATCGACTCGGCCGGGGATCGAACCTGGGACCTTAGAGATGACGACATTATGGAAAAATTATTTCCCGTCCACTTTCCGTTTTCTAGACCAATGATTGAGTAATAACGTGGCAATGTCGAACATAATTGAAAAGTATTGTGTTTGATGGCGATGAGAACGAACTCCAATATTTATTGCCATTGAATCAGAGCAGACTTGACATTATCTTGAGAAATAAGTGAGACGAATCACGGGTTGAGTACTATGACGAACATACGCGATCCAGAAAGGCGCAGTTTTATTTTTAGTAGCATCCTTTAGCCGCTCACGCGATGCGCTCCTCCTACCGCTAAATGGCGGCTATTTGGTTTCGCAAATTAGAAAAGGATTCAGTTTAAATACAAGTTTATAAATAAAAATTATTATTCTGCATTGCTAAATAAATACCCTCCGTACTACCAACAAAAACATCTCAAATAAAATGCAGTAATACACCGCAAATCCTGCACTTAAAAAGCACTAATGAAATTTTTGGTGTACTTGGATAAATATGATAATATTCCGTTTGAGTGGTTCTAATGTTTACCATGAAATTACTCCTTAAAGTATAGTTTATAAACATTTATTTTCAGGATAAACTTAAAAAACGCTACTTACGGTATGTTTTCAATAAATAAACACCGAAATCACCAGCCCAAACAATAACACACACAATTTTCGTGACGTATTTTTGAAGTAGTTTATTTTTTTCAAATGACAGACCCAGGCATTAAAAACTTTATGGTTTGCTAGAGTAGTTACCGAAATAGCAATTAATATTAGTTCTTTTACCTGTTATAATAGCTAGCTAGATTTAATAGATAACTTCGATATCTGATAAATCGGTATAAAATTATCACCGGCACCTCTGTGTGGTATGCGTCTACGGCTGCATGGATCGCGTGAGCGGTTAGGAACATTTTAAAAATTACATAATTAGTATCCTTTGTAGAACGGAGATCACATTAACCTTTTGCAATTTATTTAAAGCCCGGTGTTCTAATGACTTAATTAAGGATTTATATGCCACACCATTAAGTTCTTAAATTACCGATAGAGATAAGAACAAATCTTTCAGGATGCCTAAGCATTTCGACAAATTACCAAAACATCATCAATCCATTTATACGACCCATTGCTGGTCACACGGGTCTTTTCTCAGGCGAGGGTTTTTAGACCACAGTCCGCCACGCTGATCCAATGCGGGTTGGAGACTTCACACGTTTTCCGAGACTCGTGAACATTCTTCAACGTGCAGGTTTCAACACCATATTTTCCTTCGCCGTTATCGAGAGGCATTGCTATAATCATTCACAAATGTACATAGCTTAGAAATCCAAATCTTAGGTAGGTACGTGTACATCCTGATTTACAGGATTTAACACGCAAATGCTTCAGGTACTTACAGATTTACTCGATTTTTGGCGTTCGTTATTAGCGCTGGATATGCAGTGTTTTGACGATCAATAACAGCTGTCAGCTAACAGATTTGCATGATTTTATCTATCGTAAGGGTGCGTGTCCACGGTGAGAAATGTCGCCGGGTCTGTGCCAGAATTCGTGTCGTTTCTACACACGAACTGTGTGTCTCGGCGCGGGACAAGAAAAAATCTTGCGCACCCCCGACACGACGCGCTCTGCCTCTGTTATATGGGGTGTTAGTGGTGCTTAGTAGTCAACATATGCAACAACATATTTGTTCCTGAGTCGGTAGTAAAACGACAGCTACCTGGAAGATTCGTATTGCACTGACACATTTTACCCTACGCACGTCTGTCCGAAAGCATTCATATCGTGTACATACTTATCATTTTGTCATCTGCAACAGACACGACATGTTTTTGTGGCTAGATCCGATGAAGTTCTTGTCGTGTACATGACCATTCTCATCTTTTCTGTAGCAGACGAATTTAGCCTTACAGTCACAGACACACACAGCCATCAGGGTTAAAATCGAACAAAGTTGATCGCCTCTCTCATCTACGCCTAATTATTTTTTCTTAACGAATGGTTTGTGAGACTAATTGGTCTCAATTCCGACCAGAACCATTGACCTCTTATTTGAGAACCATTCTTCCACTGGGCTATTACCGCCTTACTCCTGCTTCTTGTCGTAGCCATGCCGACCGCGACGCGTTCAAGTGCTAAGACACGCAGGGCTCGAGATGTGAGGTGTACCATCGTTTGAATCGTACCGCACAAGTAATCTAGAGCCCAAATTCTGCTAATTTTCTTCAAAGCACTCGCCATTGTAATTCCATTGGGACTCCGTTGAGGTTATATTACAATTATGACATTATTTTTGTTATTCTTCTAAAATCTAGTTGCTATGGCAATTGAGTCTCAATTTTTCAATTTAATTTTTATTTAAATAAATTTTAAATTTTCTGTTTATCGTATTTTTTTGTTACAAGAAACAAAAGTAAACCTTATACCGGTGCAATATGGTCGTTTCCTTTATGGAGCCGTCGTTGTTCAGCTATTAAGCGCTAGATGGCAGCACATCGATTGAAACTTCAATATGAAATCGAAACATTGTAACTTAATTTGTTACTTCTTTTAAAATCAGAATCTATGACCAATCATTATCAAGATTTCATAATGTTTAAAATTACCTATGTGTGAGTGTTGGTGCGCTGGCGCGCATTCTTATAGTAATCGAAGGCACTTCTAATGTTTTTTTTCTTGCATAGGGCCCAGGTTATAATCATCCGAAAATCCCCAATAACCGGTAAATCGTGACGTTTTAATTGAACCGTGCGATACTTTGTTTCCAACCGAAGACGTTCATGACAAACACGATTTATCAATATCTCGACACCTCAGAACAAATGGGTATTGTTTTTATGAAGCGATATGTTTAAAGATGCCATTCTGAAATATCGTACAATAATGATCATCAATAACCATTTTTTTTGTCTTGCTTTTAATTTTGCCTTAGCAGCAGTTTAAGTTTTCAATAGAAAAAAGAATAAACAACTTCATTATCTCTTCTTTCTCAAAAATTCTAACGATGAAACATAGTATTAAGACATGAAAAATTAAACCTTCTGTATTATATCTCACCCCTGGTGTAATGAGGCTATACGCAAAACGACTTATCAGGAAAAAAAATTAAAGGTTCTACAAACAAAATGAGTCGGTAACGGTTATAAAGATTCAGATATAGATACATAAATTGTTTCACGTAGTTGATATTTTTTTATGAGTTTCATGTGGTAAAAGTAATTTTGATGTATAATCATTTATACATGGCTTTTTTACACCGGGGGTAAGATATGATTAATAAATAGTTCTGAAACATTACGTCAATATCGTAACAGTTAGATTGGTTTACTTCAGCTACTGTCACAGTTTAATGACATACGCCATTTTGCATTGGGTAATGCCGCCGATATTAATAGAATCTCGGAATCTTTGTCCTGCAGAAACGTGCTGTCAGGGCAATTGACTATCTGGGCCCCAGAGTGTTTTTGAGAGATAAGTTTAAAGAGATTAACATTCTTACACTAACGGCACAGTACATTTATGAATTTTTTTTTTTTTAATGAAAAATAGTGATCGACATAACATTAGTAGGAGGAATAAAAATAAACTAGATGTTCTTAACTGTCGTCTTCATGAAGTCTCAAATTTATTTAAGGGGCAATGTATTAGCTTCTGTATTAAGATTCCGATTGATATTCAAAGTTTGCAATTTACGAAGTTTAAAACTATTGTGAAACAAAAACTTTATACTTATTTATTAAAGGTTATTTAGTATGCAGCTGACCCGTTTATCTCTTGCTGGTAGTCCCGATCTAAGATGTTTAAATTAAATATTGTAATGATAAATGTATTTATATGTATATTTACAAAGAGTTTCTTGCTAATTCTTCTCAGGGGAATCTGCTTTACGAATGAGCAGTAACATTTAGTAAGTATGACGATTTCAAGAATAATTTGCTGGCCTATGACATAAAGACACAAATTACGTTATTGATATTCCATGTGCACTCGATAACACCAGAACCACAAACTACAACGGTAACCTGTAATACCTAGTAATTACTATCACCTTATTGTTGTAATTGTTGTTAACAACTCGTTATAGCGCTTTTGCTGAGCATATCTTAAGACGGAGCCATATTTCCCGCGAAATGTGTAAAGTTGTCCCTCCGCGCATAGTTCCGGGACAAAAGCCGATCCGGGAATTAATTAAACCGGGACTGAGTAAATTGTGAACGGATTAGCAACGCGAATATTAGCGGAGACAAAGCTACGATTCACGATCAATGGTGTCAAATACTAATTCCGCGTATCAGAAGGATAAATGATTTAATGCCTCAATTGTAATATTCATAATTAGCAATTTTGCTGACACTTCAGAGACCTGCAACCAGCGTCTCAGTTTATTTATGAAATAGTAGTTTGTGCGACTGCTACATAATGAAAAGCATCAAAGTACGAACGGCTAGTTTCATAAAAACATCACACGAGTATTTTAATGCCTAATTATGTACATACACTGCTTTATCTATAAACATATTATAAGCTCTCTGTGACGTGTCCAGGAACCGCATGTTACGACTGGCGAAATGGCGGCAAATGAAAACTTTTCTCACGCATGTCACACAATCATAGTTTTTATTTAATTCTTATATAAAACTAGAGTCGGCCCTAGAATAATAACGCATAGAATGATAGTTTCATATCAAACGAACTGTCACAAGTGAGGCAAAAATCAAATTCATGTAGGCTAGTTTTTAGTAGTAGGTTAATTTTCGGTTTTAGTGAATATTTATATAAAAATACAAGTTGAAACGCGTTAGTTCCTTGTGGAATGTGATGTTAGTATTTATTTTATGTTTGTCTGACGTATTTTTACACTCATTTACCGCACATTTCGTCATTTTTAGCTAAAATTCTAGAGCTGTTCGCGGTGCAAGTTGACCTTGAGCACTGAAGGCCCACCCGCTCGTGTAGGCCCTTTGGGAGCGCTTCAATTTGCCTCACTTAGCGTGTGCGGACTAGGTTTCTATGCGTTATTATTTTAAGGAGTCGGCCTCAACTTGCGTTCGATATCAAGTAACGTGAAATTTGACAAAATTGTTTGCTATTGACATTTCATTTGGAATAAAACTTCATCTCCACTGGTATTAGAATTGCGGTCGAGTCATTCAGTTCGAAAATTGAATGTAGTAATAAAATCGAATTTGATGTTTTTTATTAAGCAATAATAACATTTTCACAGATAAGAATTTTGTTCTAACAAAACAATTTATCTTTATGCTGGTCGTAATTTGCGGTTTTTGAACACATCGTAGAAAATGTACATGTTAAGAAAAACAGTATTTTTAAAAAAATGCAAATTAGTAACAGACTTAACATTAATACGAGGATAAAAATAAACTAGCTGTTCTTGAATTGTCTTCACAAAATCACAAATACTGTTAAGAGCAATGTAGAAGTACGCCACGTGTGATGTATTTTAGCATTAGGTACTGCGTTTCGATTTAAAGAGTAAATGTGCTCGTAAAATTACAGTCACATGGGACTTGTCCAGTTAAGTTTCAGGGTGACGAGCGCAGTGGTAGTGGCCGTCAGATCTTTGAGGCACTGCAATTGTTATGGGTGGGTGTGTCACTTATGTCGTAGTTTTTATAATTGCATACCATAGCAATTGTCTTTTTTATACTGTTGATTTTTACCTCTTGGTTGTACTGTATTTACCTAGTGATAGCCAGTGAGTGGAGGAACACTCAATTCCAAAATACAAGCTTTTACTTAGTTTGGAATTCGGTAATTTAAACATTTTATATAAGTAGCACGTACATACAATCATTGAAATAAGTTTTTTTTTATGTAACGTACCCATTGGTTTTAATTTTGCTATATGTGTATATGAATAAAATAAATATTATTATTATTACTTACCACAGTGGCGTAGTGTGGGGGATGCAGACGGGACCATGGTCGCGGGCGGCACAACAAATGGGGCGAGCCCTATCTAGTAAATTTTATTTCTCTTAAAATTAGAAAATAAATTGTGGCTTTATTACATAGAATTCTGCTTTCCCTTCCAAAGCCCAAGAGGAAATTTAATCGAACCATTCTTAGTGTTTAATAATCGTGAGATAAAAATTCTTTAACTACACTCAAACTTTTGTTAGATACTAGCACACATCTTTATTTTACTCCAATAGAACTGAATAATATCTCAGTTTCTATTCTTCTTTTATTTCTGACCGAGCAGATCAAGACGAAATACCTTTTCTAAATACTTGACGTGTTTCTCTGGTTCAACGAGTAGGGTATTTTGTTACTGTGCATACTTGTTTCAGCATGAACCGTTTATTTATTCATAAAAATATCCTATATTTATTATATCGGTTATGTTTTTTTCATTGTTCGTTGTAAAGATATTTCATATAGAATTTCTCGTCAAAACAATTCAATTAAGTATGTTACTTTTTATCATCATCATCAACCCGTTTCTACCTGCCACTGCTGGTCACTCTGGCCAAATGCGGGTTGCAGACTTCACACGTTGTGAACCCTCTTCGACATGCAGGTTCAAACCGCTACTGGCGGTGCCTCGTGGAAGAACCAATCTCTTGACGGAATGTCCACTATAAAATGCAGTAATACACCGCAAATCCTGCACTTAAAAAGCACTAATGAAATTTTTGGTGTACTTGGGTAAATACGATAATATTCCATTTGAGTGGTTCTAACGTTTACCATGAAATTACTCCTTAAAGTATAGTTTATAAACATTTATATTCAGGGTAAACTTAAAAAACGCAACTTACGGTATGTTTTCAATAAATAAACACCGACATCACCAGCCCAAACAATAACACACACGATTGTCGTGACGTATTTTTGAAGTTGCTTATTTTTTTAAATGACAGACGCAGGCATTAAAAACTTTATGGTTTGCTAGAGTAGTTACCGAAATAGCAATTAGTATTAGTTCTTTTACCTGTTATAACTTCGATATCCGATAAATCGGTATAAAATCATCACCGGCACCTCTAGGTGTGGTATGCTTCCAGAGACGCATGAATCGCGTGAGCGGATATATCATAATTACATTTAGTAATTTTGCTAGTCTATTGCATTGGGTGGATAATCTGTAATATGCCTGTCATTTCACCAGCACCCTTACCTTCTTCAATAATGGAACAGTGTAGTGGCACTAGTGGCAACGTTCCATCTATTTAGGTATCATCCAAAATTGAAACGACGAATGTGATCGCAAATTTGTGAGAGGCTCGCGAGCTGCACACGTGCATTATGAAGTGAGATCTCTTCGCGTGCAGCGCATTCGCGGCACCCACTTTGGTAATCAAACAATATTTTCAGATCTTAAGGTGCTTTTCCACCGGCGAGGCGAGACGAGACGAGGATGGAAATTTGTATGACAAATTTTCAATTCCCTCCTATGCCATCTACGCTAGAAATGGTTTGGATTGATGGAGGATATGCGAGGCAAGAAGACTCGCGATGGCTATTAATATCAATGGCGAGATTGTGGGGTACGTATACGTGAGATTAAAAAAGATGGTTTCGCATGATTCTTCTTCCGTTAACATATTTAATAATACTAATTTACGGGACATGTTACTTCAGTCGCGTATTTATCGCTAGATGAACTGAACTTCATTGTCCACAACCACAGCGCGAGCTAGCGCGAAGTCGTGATGGCGTACGCGAGCCCCGCGAGATTTCAATTCTCATCTCTCTTCGTCTCGTCTTGTCTCGCCGGTAGAAAACCATCTTAAATCGCGTATATTTGTTTTTTTATTCAAACAAACCAAAGTTTCAGGCCCATGACCACGATCACGGGCTCTTTGCCCGAAACGTTGGTTTTGTTTGAAAAACAAAATACTTATGCCATTTAGATTCGAAGAATTTAGTTTCATACCACCTCAAGACCACAGTTCAAAATAATACATCTGTAAACATTACGTTATCCAAGTAATTACATGCCAAAACCTAATAGCATAGGAGGAAATAAACAGCAATATGTCAAACTCAATAAATTTCGAACAAACATCTTGAGGTAATGCACGAGGCTTACGTAACCGCAACGAAGATCTATTTCATAGCGTACCGTAGCAGAAATTATTATAAAAGCATAGTGCACCTCTGTGTGTTCGGTGAAATTGAGTCGAGCACTTGTTTGTCAGAGATAGCGATGTATACACTGTACTGAATCTGTCTGCCACTGACAGTTTTTGCTAGATATGTCTCCGTAACTATACCAACCCGTATACTACTTTATTGTTTATGATATCAAGTGCCTAGTGGTAAGCGACACACTATGACGGTTGCATTGCCACTTAGCTTTGTCCGAAGTTGACGAGTCCCACGTGTCTGTAGTTTCACCAGCTCCCTTCGAAACCCAAATGTAATAATGGTCATAATTACAGCTTGGCGACAAAAATAGATAAGGTGCCAGTACTTTCCTGAACGAACTCTTCCACAAGGAGGTAGGTAAGGTTTAATGACATATAGACAATGAGTCAACATCAGAATGCCCGATCGAATATAGGTAGGGCTATCTTCATCATCATTGATCACTGGTTTGGTGAGAAGGTGGTGAATTAAAGAAAACTGTTAAAAGACCGATTTTAATGCATGGTTGTGAAGCTTGGACGCTGATACTGAAGGAAGACAACCAGCTTCTTGTCGCTGAAAGAATTTGGGACCAACGCAAAAGGAAGATGTTCGCTGGAGGATCCAAAAGAACCAGAAGCTGGAGGATATCGTTTTCAAGTCCAATCGGAGAAATCAAGTCCGCAAGACTCTGTTGGCTCTGACACCACGAAAATATGCCAGCTTATAGGGCGGTGAAAAGAGCCTACATATATACTAATGAAGAGACGAAGTGGAGAAATACCTCCGGGCTCTGCACGCAGAGAACTGGGAATCCACAAGACATATCACCGAAATGGCCACCGGGCCAAGACCCACTTCCGGTCGCTGAACCAGCGGAGTAAGTAACTAAAATTAGTATTTTAAACTTAAAGGCTGATATTGATGTTCTAAATCACACGTTAACACGTTCGTAATGAAACGAAAATTCCTTGCTACGATGTTTTGTAGTTCCATCAACGAGATGACTCGTTTAGCATACAGAATGTTTACCAAATTAAAATTTATAACTACGTACGAAAACTTTGGCGCATCCAGTAATGTCTGTACTGTACATGTAGGTAACATTTAAAGTGACTCGGTGAGCGGAGCTGTCGCTTAAAATGAAGCTTTATAGAGGTCTAGTGTATAAGGGAGGAAATACAGTGGTTCTATATTTGCTGCTTTAGAGTATTTCGTCTTACTCAAGAGAACAGTTCTAGGAGACGCTCCTTGCGAATTAAGTTTAACCCTATTTTGCATATTAACGAATTAAATTCACAACATTCGGAGTATATGATCTGTAATTAAATATCAAGCCATTTTTCAAACCAATTTCAACATAACTAGTGCTTAAAAAGATGTAAATTAGTTCCATCATCTTACTATTTAAAAGTAAGTGTGTCGTCCAGTGGTCCTTAACCTTTTTATAGCTTAAGCCTTTCTTTTTCTTCTTCCCTTTAAATTAGATTATTTAATACATATTATTAAATATTAAATTAAATTTTAAACTATAAACCTAGGTTGTATTATTGTTAAATAAAAAATAGTCATATTAAAGTAAAAATCATTTATTTCAGACAATCTACAGTCCACCAGTGGCGAGGCGTCCATATAACTCGATTCCCAACGGATTGTTGAAAATTTTTCAAGTATTACAAAAAGACTGTACCAAACCACCACTTAAAAGTCTATATTCAAAATATTCAATAATAAACGCATAATAACCTGTCCCGAAGGATCTCTACCAATCAGCGCGAGGCAAGGCGGGTTTCCGGCTTCTATTTCATTCATAAAATCTACGCGCTCCAATCAAAATCCAGCTTAGCAAAAATCCGTTGCAAAACATTAAAGAAATGGCGGCTGATAAGCAAAAAGAAATCGGATTATGTTCGAATATCGTTAAATAAATGTAAAACCTTTTGACAGTTTATTTTGAAAGACCGATTTGTTTTAATGTCAGAACCGTTGCCAGATGTAAAACGTTAAAATAATGTAACAAAATTATTATAAACATACTAATACAAATGGTTAATTAGCACTTTGTAAATCTTAAACGATAAATATGCAATATCCGCTTGGGTGTTTCTTTTTAATAAAGCTGCGTAAAGAACGTTGAAGGTCCTGTTAATTCGTAATTGAAATTGAATTCACTATTCACACCAAACTTCGCAAATAGTTGTAATTCCAGATACTTTTGAGGTCAGTTTTTTTTAAGTTATAATTTTTGTTACTTGTACGTTAGTTTGTTTTTTTAGTGTATTTCTTCATTGTACCGTCCCATCGCCTTGATACCAGTCATTGCAAAAATTTTGGAACG
>NW_020654684.1:2025626-2048964 GCF_003589595.1 Hyposmocoma kahamanoa
TCATTAGACTGTGAAAGTAGCTGAAGTAAACCAATCTAGCGGTTTCGGCGTCTGAGAGTTTCCTTATTTTTTTAATCGCGTACACTGCAGAGCCGAGCCGTTTTGATAACTTACTTATATGGGGACCCCATTGCAATTTAGCATCTAACGTTATACCTAGAAATACAACTGTATCCACAAGATTCAATTTTTCGTTTCTAACTACAATGTTTGAAACCGTCTCTCTAACATTGGGTAATGTAAATTTCACACGATTTGTTTTTTTCTCATTAAGGAGTAGGTTATTAACAGCAAACCAATCAACTACTTTAGATATAGCATTGATGTGTACTTACGGTATTATACGCAAATATATTATGCACGTGTTGTCAAATAATAGAAAAACGAAAATGAAAAACTTATTATGATTATAATGTAATTATTTATTAACAATAATAGATGAGTAAAAAAGATTTCCACGTGTTGAACTAAAATAGTTATTTTTGATACAAGTGCGGAAAGTTAGCCATTATTCACGAGTCTCGAGGCATCTTGGCCCGAGCCAAAGGCGAGGGTCAAGACTCGAGACAAGTGAAAATGACAAATCCGCATGTGTATCAAACAACGTTTTAAATACATTTGCGAAAAACCTACATTGAAAGTAAAATAAAACAGTATTTAAAAAAAACCTCATTTTATTCCTTTGTCGCAAAAAGGCGGGAATGTAAACGATGAAAAAAATTAGTACTTTTTTTGGCCGACATTTTCAATATGGCAACTGTTGCCAGTATTCAGCCACATTAAAATTACTATTTTATATTACTTTATTTTCTATATAATCGCTACTAAGGAGCATTTACTTCATAGGTGTAAAAATGCGGTCTCTCCATAGATATAGTATAGTAATGACGAATGACTTACGTCACAAAGCACATAAATATGAAATAAATATACAATCTCTTTAGTTCTATGTTTAAGACTTAAAACAACAGTAAATTTTAAAAAAACTGGAAAAGTAAAAAGCACTAGTGCGAGAAATCCAACTTTCCGCACGATTTGTAGTGCGATAAATACCACGTTTTGAGCAACTGTATTAAAAAAACTATTACCTGACACTTATTTTTGGATATTGTCAGTTTTCTATTATTTACCTTCATTTAATCGAAAAAATGGAGAAATACGAGCATGTCTGAGATAACTGCCGTCCGTTTACTAAAATGCGGCTAACTGATGTGAAGTATTTTTTGAGATATCATAAAAAAACATAACCCAGTTTTAGAATATTGAAATTCTTTAATGATAGCTATGCATCGTTAGGGTAAGTACCGATAAGTCGAACAGGTTAACTAATTTTTATAAGAGAATTCTTTTGCTATTTAAAACGGATATTTGGCCATTTGTCACTTAGCCGCGTTCTAGTTAGTGGACGGCAGATAAATCACGGTTTTTTCACCAATTTTACCTTGAGTGCTCGATCCTACAAACTTCGCCTGCACGCCACTGCATTCGTTGCGCAACTGTGTGCTTTATACCACTGTATCGTTACCTAGTGAGCTACTAATGGTCAATATATAAATATTTTACTTCATTTCAAAGATTGGCAAAACTTTAGTACTGCAATTTTAAGACAGATACTTAAATCGGTCAGATCTTTACAGGGACTCAATAATGCTGTACCAATCACCGGACTTGCCAATGTCAAATGTTCATCCGACATTCAGGCAAGTCGATGCAAGCGTAGATAAGGTGAAATAATGTCATCATGAAATAAGCTCATCCTTTTTTTTATCATTTTTTTTATTACTTCAATGGTTCCCACATGTATCGTCTCTGGCCAGCAGATTAAGCTCCGCTGCATACGCAGTCCGCAGAATACGTGAGCTTACCGATGTTAGTACTGCTAGACTAGTTTACTTTAGTTACTTCCATAGTATAATGTCCTACGGGATTCTCATATGGGGTATAGCGGCAGATATTCAAACCATATTTGTGAGCTAAGTCCAAACTCATGCTACCACGATTTCGTTTAACTAAGGTAAACAACTCTTTTATGGGGAACTGTATACGTTTTTACAATAAGATTCCGGAGCATATATTAAGTTTATCATTTCCTAAGTTTAAAAACTACATAAAAAATATTTTGATCGAAAAATCATATTACAAAATTGAAGACTACGTGTTAGATAAAGATGTATGGAAAGACGACATGGCTACAGAATCCACACAAATTTGATCCAATTCCATAGCATTTACGTTTATTTGAAAAGAGCAATCCCTAGAGTTTCTTGCTCGTTCTTCTCAGGGAGGTCATCGTAGTGAACGAGCAGTAGCTTAAATGTGACGTATTCAAGTGTAAATTTATTTTACCTATGGAATAAATAATCTTTGACTTTGACTTTGACTTTGACTTCAAGTGATGCCAAGATGTGGGCCTAGTGGTAAGCTAAAATACCATCAAAAACAGTTGCAATGTCCGAGATCTGAGGGGCACCGCCACTGCGCCCGTCACCCGTTGACAAGTCCCATGTGCCTATAATTTCACCAGCACCCATACTTATCACCAGAAATAGGTAAAGTGGTAGTATTTTCCTGGACGAGCTCTTTCACAAGGAGTTCCACTGCTACTATCATTTTATTAACAATATAAGAATCCAGTTCTTAGGTTTTCGCGATTGTTACACATAGGAAATGAAACTATTTTTCCTGAGACCCGTGAAATGTAACATTACAGGATGCAAGAGTTTACAAGCTTGACTGTGAGTGCGGTCTCTCTTATATTGGACAACCGAAGCGAATTATTTGTACCCGCATCAAAGAACATGTAGCTGATGTCAAACACCTTCGCGTAAACAAGTCTGCAGTCTGCGAGCATGTCATGGATAAACCTACACATTCAATGAAGTTTGACAAACCCCAGGTCCTTGCAAAAGAAGTCCGTTATCTGCCCAGGATGCTGCGAGAGGCCATTGAAATTAAAAAACATCCTTATTTCAACAGGGAAGATGGTTTCTCCGTACCACCAGTTTGGGATCCTGTATTTCCTCTGATGAAAAATCCCAAACAGACATAAGACTGCACTACTAATTAGTATGTTTTACTCATTTCTATTATTAACTAATAATAAATTGAATTTAATAAAAATTCATTCAATAAAATAATTTGTAAAACTTAATGTAGCGTAAATTGGAATGTTTCTTTGTAAAATTAAAAATAAAGTATTTAATTAATAACTTTTGTAACTATAGTGAAAAAATAGGATGGTTTTGCATTAATATTAGACATAACTGGTTGATGACTATACCACCTCAGTCAACCGTGACCATGGGACTTGTAAAGGGCCCGTAACGTCGGTTTGTTTGAAAAAACAAATATACGCGATTTAAATCCGGAAAAATAGTTTCATTTCCTGTAATAATACAAGTCTTGTAACCAAACTTTATTGACCAAAAACGGGAGTATATTGCTTTGCATAATGTACTACTATGATACACTATGTTATTTCTACCTTATGCCACCATGATACGTCAATGACCTCGACTGCCTTCACCTGACCCAATAAAAAATTACTCAATACGATTATGAGATCGCTAAGTCATACCACGTTCAAAGAACACTATAAATTATATTTGTTAAACAAGCAAACAAATATGAAGCAAAACTTTTGTTTAGGAATTTATCTACTAACGACTGTTTTTGTTGCAAACTTCCTTAGCAAACATCATGTCAACGTTTTTTTTACAAATTTGGAGAACAATCAGGCCCTTTGTAAAAAGTTGTGTTTACCAAAACAAGAGGACGTAAACATAGGGCAATCAGTTATCCGATGGTTTGTTTTGGATGAAAACGTTGAGTTTGCAGTCTTGCCACCCGAATTAAGTGTTGAGGGTATCAGTTTACGAGAATACCGAACCACAGTGACATTTTAAGATAAATAAAAATAAAATATGCTTTTATTATTATTGATACAAAGACCTTATCCGGAAGGAGCGAATTCGCCGCGAATGATCTCGCGCACATGCGCGTATGTTGCGTCCGAAAGAAGCGTTCAATGCGCGAGCATTTGGGAATGGATTCAGTCAGTATTTAAAATGGAGTTGCATGACAGAGACGAAAATGAAGGGAAAATAATATGTACTTAGTACATCCAGTTCTTTACGATAGAATGACACATACGTTTGAAATTTTATATTCAAATTTAAGACAGCATAAGAACAATTTTTTAACGGTAATTTCTGCCTAATAAGAAGATTCCATATTACTTGTCTTTTTTCTAGTTCATCTGTAATATTTCCATATCAAAATTTTGCCGCTCCATTTCCTCAACCCAACCAAACTCAGTTCCACACTCGCGTGCAGTGCGGATCGCGGCAAGAAATGCCACAGTTCCACACTTGTAGAGCTTCGCGCCTGGTTCACAGTATAGTTCACGCGCTTGACGAAGATAGCTGTCGAAGGTGCTGTTGCTGCTGCAGACTCCTTTGCGCTTTGGCGTTTTTGCAATATAAAGAAAAAAGTTATTAAAAGGAAATTCTAGAACAATCTAAAAATGTCAGTTCTAGTTCATTTGTCCACGGCCATTTTAAGCACGTTCAAATCGTCACCAATAAAATTACAAATTAAATTTGTGGCACTTATTTATCGGCAACTGATCCTTGTACTGAGCCGTGCAAAATACCGACAACAATCGGCAACGAGCCGCGAACCCGCGACGAATATGCGAATGGGATCCACACTCATGCTTCGTGGGGTTTGCGGCTTCGCACGTGAATCGCGCGCGAGTGTGGAGAGGTTAAGGAGTTTCTGGTATCTCAGATCGCGCGATTATGCGTACGAGTCGAGAGTCTGGCGTACTATTTACGCGCGAATTGTAGACTCGCGCGATGCTTGTGGATGTAACGTATAGCCACAGAAAGAAGTGCTTAGTTTGCGTGACACATTTGCCAACAATTCGCGGAGTTCCTTAAATTTGAGCCCAGTCCGTCATTTTTGCTTTATACAGTCATATACATAAGATACCTGACCCCCTAACAATATTTGCTCACTAGAAATTGCCTAAGGTAAAGCGTAGGGTGAGTATGGATAGATTAACAAATCACGAAATCGCTCTGCAGTTTGCGTACGATCGTATTCTGTTGTTACGCATTGTTCCACGTTTCGTTCCCATTTATCAAACGACACAAATCGACGGGCTCAGCAGCACCATGTCATCAGCGTTACTTATGTTGTTGACCATAGCGCCGTCCAACGAACATCCAACGTTAGTGCCGCTGATCTCCTCAATCACCGCATTCACGTACAGGATGGAGCGTCTCCGGTTCTCATCCTTAGTGACAACTATTTTTCTACCATAGTCGCACTCTGCAAACCAAGGTAAACTAGGAGGCTGACACTGAATTGTGCGATACCAGATACCTTTTTCCTTTGATCTGATGTCCAAATATTCACTCCACATTAGAGCTTGGTATGGTACCCACTGCAACTTTTCAGTTTCAGTTGTACATTTCAGG
Source organism: Hyposmocoma kahamanoa (assembly GCF_003589595.1). Classification (NCBI taxonomy): domain Eukaryota; kingdom Metazoa; phylum Arthropoda; class Insecta; order Lepidoptera; family Cosmopterigidae; genus Hyposmocoma; species Hyposmocoma kahamanoa. Next base: position 2,031,113 of record NW_020654684.1, read on the forward strand.
CAACAAGTTCGTGTATTTTAACTCTAGGGGTTGCTCTTAGTAAATAACATTTGTACACATTCAACGTTTACAATATATATTTTTTTTGTTGTTCAACATTAGAGATCGAGACTACCTGCGAGAGCTAAACGGGTCACTACCCCGGATTTTTGTCAGCCAAGTACGCAGAAGTTATATTCGATCTTTGTGTCAATCATAATAACAAACTATTGGAGTATCACAAAAAATAAAAAATACGTAAAAAGTAATGATATTCAATAAAACAAAAATAAGTTGTTGGAAAAGTCCCTTTACTCAGTAATACAGTACATTCAAAGTACACTGCATAGACAATTAAAATATCATATTTATTATTGAATTTGACATTTACCATTATTATTTTACTTGAATTTACATTTTTTAATTATTAAATCTCATCTTCATTTATTTCATATTATCAATTTCATAATATTACAATTCATAATATAATGGTCAAGGGATAACATGATCGTCATTAATGTAAATAATAATTTTATTGTTAATATAAAATAAAATAATTAGAAGTGAAATAAAGATAAATAGGAACTACGAAAATACAAATTAAAATTTAAATATTTTCAAAATGCAGACGTCCAAAATTAAAAATATAATTCCAATTTCTTCAAAAGAAATTCCTCTACACTGTAGAATTCATTATCCAATAAAAGGTCTTTCAGTCAGGAACAAAACACTTCGTCATTTGTAACACTTTTTAGATTTGTGGGTTTTTAGAATTACATCATGAATGTACTGTTAAAAAGAAAAAGGCTTCTACAGGACTGATTACCTTTTATGCCTACTATGGTTCGTAGTGCGCGTTTCTGGAGAACGAATGCCCTTTTGGAGTCAATTGAATTGCCCCACATTGTAATACCATAGGACGTCAATGAGTGGAAGTATGCAAAGTACGTTTGCCTCAACACCGCAGTGGACGTAGCACCTCCAAGTTCTTCGCACAGAGACTGAATATAGGATTTCCAGCTTTGCAAGTTTGAGTCTATAGGGACGCCAAAGAACTTGCATGTGATGCAAAGTAGAACCGCAGAGGTGACTATTGGGCATGATGCGGGATTTCCTGAGAACAACACTAGGTTCGACTTAGACGTGTTTAGAATAAGCCCATTTGCAGAAAATCATTCACAAAGCTGACTGTACGTGTATGTTACTTTTTCGTTCAATTCTGAGAAGCTTTTAGCACACACTATAACAGTAGTGTCATCTGCAAACAGAACTACCAAGCCCTCAGATATATAGTGCGCAAGATCGTTGATGACCGTCAGGAACAACGTATTACCCAAGGCCGATCCTTGAGGGATGCCGATGATGATATCACCAGCTTTCTTCAGACTTGAACTGTTTGCCTTCTGTTTATTAAGAAAGATTTCAATAAATCGTGGGCAACTCCGGTGACACCATAAATAGCTAATTTTTGTGTTAGTAATTCATTCCCAATTACATCGAACGCCTTTGTGAGGTCACAAAGAATCCCTGCTGTTTTACACTGGTAATGATAGAATCTACTACACTTTGCGCGACAGCTGTGATGGACTTACCTTTCCTATAAGCAAATTGTCTGTCGAATAATAAATCGTTTGTTTCTGAATGCTTGTGAATATAATGGATTCTATCATTTTTTATATGTTTGGAACTATTGTTATCACAGTATGCCTGTGGTTTTCAACCTGGGTCTTATCCCCTTTCCCTTTGAATACCGGACGTACACGGGTATTTTTTTAAATGTTAGAGGATATATATATATATATATATATATATATATATATGTACCTTCGGTAAACATTTCGTTTATTAGGGCTACGAGTATGTCTATATTAAGAATCCATATTGACATTTCCTGTATCATTGTACTTGACATTGTTGGTTTTATTCAATTAGTTTTCATTGATTATCTTGATTTATGTATGTACACTATTGTGTGCTATGACTTTATTATTATCATTAGTCTTATCATTATTATTCTCATTATTTTGTAAACTTACGATCACTTTTCGAAGTGTAGTTTAAAATTACATGTAATTGTATGTGTATGGCATTTGAAATGTTGAGAGAAACCATAGAGAAACAAACTAAACTAATTAAGTGATTTACTGAATTAATTAAATTTTTATTGAATTGATATTCAATTATTTTTTGTGAAATTACTCCACTAGTTTGTTATAATTATTAATACAAAGATCGAACACTCAGAAAAAACACTCAGAAAAAATTCCTTCGATCCGGTCGGATTCGAACCGACGTCTTTTTGCATACCGTGCCAGATGCTAACTAAGCCACGGAACGAACCAATGGACCTCACGAATTTTTCTATGTGCTTGCGTCGTGTCTTTGTACTTGGTCTTTCAAAAATTCCTTCGATCCGGCAGCATTCAAACCGAAGTCTTCTAGCAAACCGTGCCAGACGGCATGCCAACTAAGCCACGGAACGGAATTTTTTTTTGTCGGATCTTTGCATCTGTTTTTTTAACTAAACTATTTGTCATGTAAAAATCACATAAAGCTCAATTGTAGAGTATTTTCTATTAGTATGAAAAAAATAAACCAAACAAAAAAGCAATTGTAATGTTATGGAACAAATTAAATAGGGCATGTCGAAAGGGTTTATGACTCAGCATCTGAGGATTATACAAATCCATCGCTGTTCATTCTGGCATAGCCCGTCATGAAACAGAACAAAGCAAACAAGATATATATTTTGGCACAAATAATGGACTACAAATAATGAAAGCCGCCCCGTTTACACTTTTATCAATTGGTATAAACATTTCGTTTCATATATAGATATATTTAACGGAACATTAATTTTTTAACCGACTTTTTTTGCCTACAAAACTAACATAGGCTATCTAAGCCCGACCACGAAAACTCCGGCCTATACCTGCCCAGGGCTCTTCCAACCACACTGCCTTGACTATTTCTTATGTCCTTTTCACTTTTTCTCATTTAGGCACAAGTAAGCTATGGATATCAACTTTTTACTTCTTACTTCTCCTTCTCCTTACTTCGGTCAGGGGTTGCGTCACAAAATCGCAATTGTGAACTAACCCTATACCAGAAACTTTACTCCATCAAAATGTATACTACGTGCTCAGACTAGACTAGAGACAAAACACAGCTACCTTAATTAAGTCCCATATAAATTGAAATTAAACTTGGATGTTTTGACGCAGTTTGAAACAACGACTAAACAATACTTACCTTGAATATTTTGGCAAGTTCTTATGTTTAAAAGACACTTTATTTATGTATTTATAATGGAATTCACAATGACCCATTTTGTGTACAGGTAAACGGAGACCTGACTCCAGCAAAGAAATTTACATTTTAATTTTGTTGTAAAATCCCTAAATAAGAAGCGAGGCCATTTTTAAAGTATGACCAACTGACCATAATACGTCCCGGTTTGAGCGGGATAATTCCGCTTTTAAGCTTCGTGACCCACTGAACCCAAAATACTCAAAAAACATTACAGGAAATACGTGATAATAAATTAAAAAAATCATGCCAAGAGTTTCAGTCACATTGAAGAACTAAACTAGACATATTAAAGTAAATTTGCTCATCCGAAAAATATATATCGGCGCCAGCTATCAATTCAACCGTAATTTATTAAATAAACGATTTACTAGGCTACCTACGAATCATTTAAAGTAGTCTCGAACATGGTTTCTTTGATTACAAATGTCACTTCACTTTGACAGCTCAAATTGGGTGTGGTCGGGGAGAGGGGCTTTTTTGTGTAATTTGCTTGGACAGTGAAGATGTACCGCCTCGCTCTCTCTGAACTTGCCGCGTGATATTTAGAATCCGTTTTAACCTTATCCATCTCTTATACTTTCGGACTCATTACTGAAAAAAGTGCATAAAATAATTAGTTGCAATCAGTTGACGTTACTATTTCACCGCCGGCTGAACAAATTGGTAACGAAGAGTGAATGAACCGATTATCAAGTAATTCCTAATTAAATCTGTGTTGAGGGTGTTTTCCTTCGACGTGTCCCTTTCCGGCTTTAACTCCGACATCAGAAGTGGGATGTCAATCCACTTGCCCATCACTTCAAGGCGATGATCATAATGACAATGAATTCTAGAACAACAGAACGTGAACAAACTATGTAAGCGCAAACGTCAAAAGCCAGATCACCAGACTTTTTTTTATCATTAAACATTTTTAGTCCTTTTTTGAATTTTTTATTCGTTAAACGTTCCGCAACTATCATAAGCATGTGTTTTATTTGTAAAACAACAATAAAACTTACAGGCATCCGGTTCTTAGGAAAAAAATAATGGTCACTTTAAATATGATCTTTTAAAATTGCTACAGGTGTTCATTTACCTAATTAGGTGTAGTTGCCAAATCTTCTTTTTCTTATCGTATCGATACCATAAGAAAAAGAAGATTTGGCAGTGGCATCCGTGTTTGGCATATTGGAGCGCATTGTAAGAATCCGCGATATAATGACTGCAGGATTTATATTGAATTATAAATAAAAAAATGTATTGTAATTATAAAATGTACTGAAAATGCAAAAAATGACATGAAAAGAAGAAAAACAATTGTGATTAAACAAAAGAAATAAAAATAAATAAATTGCAAGGAATAAAGAAGTATTTAACAAAAAAGAAATTGTATGTCGTTGACATAATTGCGCCCGCGCATAAAATTAAAATAAACCACCTATTGACACTTCAGTCACAGCTTAAATATTAAAATGTTTAAGATACATTTAAACAAAATATATAACTACATATATTAGAATAAGTATTTCTATAGTATTCTTAACAAATAGGTAGTAGTCACAGTATGATACAAAACTATATTGGCAATACAACGACTTTAGAAAATGCCCTGGAAAGCAATTTCTTATCAGATGTCATTACTTCAACAACTCTGACTTTAGAGTCCTTTCCTGGAAAGACTCTTACTACACAACCCAATGGCCAGAATTGTGGATGAACCATATCATCCTTTAATAAAACCAAATCACCTTCATGTATATTTGGCAGATTATTTTGCCATTTTGTCCTTTTATTCAAAGAGACTAGATAATCGTTTGACCACGCCTGCCAAAAATGCTGCTTGAATTGTTCAATGGACCTCCTAAATTTTAAGTGGTTATTAGGAACATTTAGTAAAGATGGCTGTGGAAATGAAGTTAATGGACAGAACAAAACAAAACACTGAAGTCTGATGGATCATTTGTCAACGGACAAATAGGGCGCAAATTTAAAATCGCTTCAATTTTAATAGTCAATGTAACTAATTGTTCGAATGTAAATAATTTAGCACCTAAGATTCTTTTAAAACGAAATTTGAATGATTTTACTGCAGCCACCCATAATCCACCTTGGTGAGGACTGTAAGCAGAAATGTAATGAAATTGAATGCCCTTGGTAGAAGTGTAATCAGTAATTGTCTTTAGAAATGTGACACTGTTGTGTAGACGATACAGCTCTTTTAATTGCTTATCTGCACCCTTGAAGGTTTGAGCATTGTCGCTAAACATATCTGAGGGAAGGCCTCTACGTGAAATAAAACGTTTAAGCGCAGATATAAAGGCGTCACTAGTCATGTAAGATACTACTTCTAAATGTACTGCCTTTGAAACGAAACAAACAAACACAGAAACGTATGCTTTGCTGATAATACTTCTTCTGATGGTTGATTGTTTGATTTCAAATGGTCCACAATAGTCAACTCCTACCTTTTCAAAAACTCGTGTTTGTGACACTCTTTCTTTAGGAAGTGAACCCATTAGCTGTTTAGCAGATTCAGCTTTATATCTTGTGCATGTAATACATTTGTAAATAACCGATTTCATTTCTCTTATTGAATTTAAGATGTAAAAACTTTGTGAAAGGCTGCTAGATATAAGTTTCAGACCGCCATGTAATAAAATTAAATGTTCATTTAGAATTATGAGTCGAGTTACGTCACACCTTTTAAGCAAAATTATTGGAAATTTCCTATTGAACGGTAAATTAGAATTTTGTAATCTCCCGCCTACTCTAAGAATGTTTTTATCATCGACAAAAGGGTGTAACATTTTTAGATGACAACTAGAATTTGTTTTATAGTCAACACCCCTTTTTATGCAATCTATTTCCTTTGAGAAATAATGATGTTGAACATATCGTATGATAAATTGTAAAGAATCTTGAAGTTCTAAAACTGTAATATAACCTGTATTTGTCGAGAGTTTCTTACATTTGTTAATAAACCTTAACATATATGACATAATTCGTTGCATTTTATTGATATTTGAAAACCTTGTAAAAAATAGCATTATGCAATTGTCAGTAGAAAGATTCGAGGTTTGAGTTACTTGCTCATCAAACAATGAAATAGGGAACTCTACATCTGATTGGAAATAGTAGGAATTGTTTTTTAAATAATCAGGACCATGCTACCACAAGCAGTTATGTAAAATATCCTTGGGATCTCCACCGCGAGACAGAATATCTGCTGGATTTGCCAAAGCTGGAGTGAACTTCCATGCCATACCATTAGTTAATTTATTAATTTCTTTGACACGATTAGCTATGGCTAAAAAATGGTATGATGGTAATTTCTCCTCAACAGTGTTTATCCTCCCCAAAGCTATTTTTGAGTCACAAAATAGAAATATTCCTTTTACATTACTTATTATGGTTAAGACCTTTGAAACTAATTTAGATAAAAGTAAGGCTCCATTGAGTTCTAGTTTTGGAATAGTTAATTTGGAATCTAAGCCAACAATACGAGATTTGGCGCATAAGAGATTTATGTGATATTTTTTATCAACGGTTTGTACCTTCAAATATATGCAACAACCATATGCGTCAGATGATGCATCAGAAAATCCGAGCAATTCCACTTCTTGTGCTTCATGTAGATGTAAGTCTCGAGATATAAAAATTTTATCCATATTGTATATTGAAGAATGAAACTCCTTCCAGATTTTTTGAAGTTTGGAAGGAAGTGGTGCGTCTCAATCTAGGTTGTGTTTCCACATCTGTTGCAAAATTATTTTAGCCTTGACGACTATAGGGCCAGCGTAACCCATTGGATCAAAAAAATTACTTATGGAACTTAATACAGTACGCTTAGTCTCTACTTCAGGTGCAGCTATAACCTTGCCGCTTAACTCAAATGCATCTTTTTCAATGTTGAAGGAAATGCCTAATGCCTTCACTATCAAATCCTGATCAAGATCTTTCTGTTGAAAATATTTATTTATCATATTTTTCCGTCGGAATATCTTGTAATACAGACATATCATTAGAGCACCATTTGTGTGGTTCAAGACCACCCAACTCTAGCAAAATAAAGAGCTCTTGTTTTAAGTCAATCACGCCTTGATAACTATTGCTACCGCATAAAAGATCATCGACATAAGAACTTGTTATAATAGCCTCGCTCGCTAATTTATAATTGTCTTTATATATATTCACCAACTCAATTAAACATCGAGTAGCTAAAAAGGCGGAACTTGTCAGGCCGTATGTAATTGTTTGTAACTGTAAAAATTGTGCAAGATTATTTTTATTTTCTCGCCGGATAATATTTTGTAAAACGCGATCATCAGGGTGAATAAAAATTTGCCTGTACATGTGTCTGATATCGCACATGAGAACATATTTATAAGTTCTAAAACGCAACAAAATATCAAATAGTGATTTCTGAACGACTGGTCCATTGCAAATAATATTGTTTAAATATGGACATTTACCGGAACCTTGCGCTCCCATCAAATACAACTCGTAGCTTTGTCGTTCATCTTTCGGGACGAAGCACGCCATGATGTGGAAGGAAATAAACTGGTCTGTTTTCCGGTAAACAATTCTCCATATCAATTATTTTAGCGTGTCCTAATGTCAAATATTCATAGATGAAATCTACATATAATGAGTGGTACTCAGGATCTTTATCGAAACGTTTTTCCAAATTGTAAAAACGTTGTAAGGAAATTAAAAATGAATCCGATAAATCGTAATCATTTAAGTCACATTTTCGTGGCATGCGAACTTCAAATCTTTTATTGTGTAATTTTACTGATTCTTTAAAAGTCATTTCACTATAATCATGTGCCGATAAACATTCAACAAAAACTTCTGGCACGCTTTCAGTCTCCCACAACTTCCTAACATAAAAATCTTGATTAGAAATACTTTCCTCTAAATGCATTGAAGTGAAAAAGTTAATTGAAGGTAGCACATTACCGGAAACGATATATCCAAGAGTATTAATTAAAATTGGTTCGTTGAGAGCGCCTTCTACCTTTCCATCCTTCAAAACCCTGAAGAAGATATCGGCAGCCAAAAGAAGTGAAATCTCCCCTAACATTGTAACTTTTATCAGCAAGTTTGACAAAGCTTGGAATTGTGAAATGTCAAAATTGTTTTGTGGCAAGTTAATTGTAATTTTGTCCACAATGGAACATGTAATATTGACATTGAAGTTTTCTGTAATTGAATGTAATTGTAAATTAACCCCTTTGTCAACCTTTTTTACATTGTCTTCTAATGTAACAATGTTTTTAGAAAAATCAAACGTGGAAACACCTAGCTTGGAAGCTAAGCGCTTTGTACAAAAGGAAGTTTGACTTCCCCAATCAAGTAAAGCGCGCACAATGTACTTGTTGCTGTGAACATCTGTGACCAGAACCTTGGCAGTAGGCAAGAGTACATTGTGTTCACTTGATTTGATAGAATGTAAAACTTGATTAGAGTTACTCTCCTAATTGATATGAATCAGCGCATTGTGGTCTTGATTGCAAACTGTGCATTTGAACTTGTATCGACATGGTTTTTCATGAGAATTCAGACATATCTTGCAAAGTTTTTTGTTAGATAACTAAGTATAACCAACTGAAACACTGTAAACAACTGAAGTCTTTTTGCCGGCAACATCAATATGAAATTAGGACATTTGTAAAGCTTGTGGTCCTTGGAACATGTAATGCAGTTGTACACCTTTTTTACTTCGTTTGATACGTTCACTACCTTAGGTTTCGATGTTGAAGGGCTTGCGTCTAATGAACTAGCTCTTTTATCAATGAAATCGAGCAAATCGGTAATGTTGGGAAGCTTGTCGCTTGAGCTTTCTGAGTGGTAAAGTCGTAATGTAAGTGTATCAATCTTCCTGCATGTAATACAAAATAAAATCGAACTCCATTGATCAACTGGTTGTTTTAAATTTTGTAGAGCCATTATTTGCTGTCTAATCTTTACTGTCATGGATCTTAATTGATCTGCGGAAACATGATGTATAGTGGGAAGATCCAATATGGTATTAATATGCTTTGCAATTAGAATAGAAGGGTTATCGTATCTTTTCTTGAGTAATTCAAGCGCAGAAATGTACGAATCATTTATGAGTGGTAAATTATTGATAACTTCCAAAGGCTCTCCCTTCAAATATTGTTTTATATAATATAACTTTTGTATGTTTGACAAATTTGGATCTTGATGAATTAGCGAATCTAACAAGTTTTGAAATGAGCGGTAGTTTTCTAATTTACCATCGAAAGTAGTTATTTCTATGCGTGGAAGTTTCAAATAGCTTGATGTTGCAGAAGGAGAGGCGCTGTGGTTTTTCCATTTCCATCTTCAGCAGTTTTTCCATTTTAGCGAGCAAATTGCAATAATGCAGCTCAAACTCATCGCTATCATCGTCGCCCTCGTCAATGCATAAAATATCATGTTGCGTATTTTGGAAGTTTACAAATGTTTTTTCCAATACCTTTCTCCGAACTTCGAGCATGGCGTCGTCTACCTCTGCAGATTCCAAAAATTTCTCCAAATTTGTTAACGTCCTCTTATGTTGTCCTCGCGTTATTCGCAAGGACTTCAAGGTTGTAAGATATTTGCCTGCGTGCTTTACCGCGCTTGAGTCGTTGGAGCAGGTTTTATATCCTTCCATTTTAGAAAAAAGGGTTTCGGCACCATAAATATGTAAGAATCCCCATTATATAATGACTGCAGGATTGATATTGAATTATAAATAAAAAAATGTATTGTAATTATAAATTGTACTGAAAATGCAAAAAATGACATGAAAAGAAGAAAAACAATTGTGATTAATCAAAAGAAACAAAAATAAATAAATTGCAAAGAAATAAAGAAGTATTTAACAAAAAAGAAATTGTATGTCGTTGACATGCATCATGGACCATCATGTGGGACAGCGACCTGACGATATAAGATGTCGTGACTGTGTTGAGAATAAGAGAGTGTATGTAGTATGTACCTAAACGAGAGTGCGTGATTGTGTAATTATTTATGCTGGTAAGCATGATAGTGTTATTGGTGGTGGACGATACCACGCATCATTTTAAAAAGAAAATCTTGATTTCTTCATAATTTAATGAAATCGTGTAGCCATTTTATTAAAATATTATTTCAGTCTCTATACTTAATCGGATAACTTTGTAGGTCCTGTTCATCCTATATATAAAGGCAAGCAGATTGTGTAGTATATAGTTTTTTCTTTTTTGTAAAAGTTGTTGTATGAGATTTTACCGATAATTTGCTAAATATATTTGTTCCTTATGGAAAGGCCGGACTAAAATTGTAAAGATTGAAAATCCGTCTTTAAATACAATGCAGCTTAAGTAAACTTCTTGGAATATTGTAAATTTTTTTATATCATCGTAATTATACGTTTGTCTTATATGGCTTTGGCCATTGACCACCACTCTGGCGCAATGCAGGTCAAATACTTCACACTTTTTCAAAGGTTTGTGAACACGTTTGGCATGCAGGCTTGATCACGATGTCTTTTTGCGCCGTCAGCGAGTACCACGCCACAGGTATCAAGGGCAACGAAGGAAACGGCGATTTAGGTAGGAAAAGGCGTATTATTACAGAGGAAAAACAGACAGTAACAAAAAGCAGAAGAAGAAAGCACAGAGACAAGAAAAGGACATAGAGAAAAATTCTAATTACACATCCAAAAACTATATAGATGGTCTGTACTCGACGTCGCCCTCGACGTAAACTAGAAGTTTACCTTAAGTTGGAGGCCGGGACAGATCCTAACACTATGCTAAAACTATACAATGCAAAAGAAACAAAAAATAATAATTTAGTCACTAAATTTAACCTCCAGCTTTTCGAGCTTCCTGTGTGGACGTCTTAAAATCCCACCAGCCATACTCACGTCCGCTACCCGGACAATGTGATCTCGACCAGTGAAGACCTCAAGGTCCACTCCGCGAGTGCGGTGGAGTGTGGTGCGAGTCCCATCGCATATCACGACGACACCGCCCTCTAAATTTTTTACGGGTGTATTGTGTCCCCTTCTTGGGTTTACCAGCGGTAAATACTCCCTCACCCATCGATTCCAGAAATGATCTGTGAGTCTCACGGCTTTTTTCAAATTGAACCGTCGTACCATTATCCATGAGATCGACTGGTCCGGGGAGTGAAGACGATTGGCCCAGGAGGAAGTGATTAGGCGTTAGTGCTGGAGAATCCCGTGGCTCTACAGACACATGCGTCAGCGGTCGTGAGTTTACTACGCCTTCCACCTCGAGTAGTAATGTGTGCAGGACCTCCTCCCGAGGTGCTCTCTCCTTTAGCGTTGCTGCAAGGGTTCGTTTGACGCATCGGACCAATCGCTCCCAAACTCCATCCATAGAGGATGCTGATGGAGGTAGGAAGTGCCACTCGATCCGTCTGCCAGCTACAAAATTTGCGATAGTCGGCTGGTGCGACTTCCACTCGCACCGCCGACAACTATCTCGCGACTGTCGTGTCCAGCCCATGCGTGATAGTAGCTCACAATGAGCCGAGCTATGTGATTCAAAACTACGGGTTGCTTCACATCCTCCGCGGCGTCGTTGACTGTAGGGATTCGACCATCCAAGCGGTATACGCCATAGTCGTCCAGCTTCACCGGTAAGCGTTCCAAATGGCTCTCGCTTAAATTCTCCAATTGACTTTGGCGCAGCATGTGCAATTCAGCGTTCTTGACGTCTCGGGCTCGAAGGACCAAGATATCGAGAACAGCGAAGGAAACGGCGGTTTAGGTAGGAAAAGGTGTGTTATTACAGAGGAAAAACAGACAGTAAAAAAAGCAGAAGAAGAAGGAACAGAGACAAGAAAAGGATATAGGGACAAAGAGCTAAACATTACAAATCCAAAAACTATAAAGAGGGTCTGTCCTCGACAATAGGGATTCAAACCATTGACCTCTCAATTGAGAAGCAAGCATTGTACCGCTGGGTTACATCGCTCTCCTCAAATTGATTGATTGAAATTGATTTCATTATCATCATCATTATCAACCCATTTATACGTCCTACCGCTCGGGCACGGGTCTTCTTTCAGACGAGGTCTTAGGCCATAGTCCGCCATGCTGGTCCAATGCGGATTGAGAACTTCACACGTTTTCCGAGATTTGTGAACCTTCTTCAAAGTTTCATCACGATGTTTTTTTTCACCAAAACGCTCATGATAAATTTCATATTGAATTTCGCACATAAATTCCGAGAAACTCAGAGGTGCAAATTGAAATTGATTTATGTGTGATTTATTTAAGTGCCTCAGTAGCAACGAATTTTTGAAATCAGATCTAAATGGAAATACCAAAATATTTGTTGGATAGTAATATCTGTCACGGCCATGAATTCTAATTACAAATCTCTCATTTGGTTGCAACGAGTTTCTAATCAAAAACCGTTTAAAATCAGAACGTTTAAAATCAGAAATCGTTTTAAATCAGAACTTTAAAGTCGCTACATTTACGTCGAAAAGCATTATTGAAAATGTAGAAATATTTATTTCCATAACAGATACGATCGATGCGAACAAAGCAATAAACGATGATTTTGAACAATTAAATAAATCCGAAACCAATAATCGCCCGTCTGCAACAATTCTCGACTTTCCCCGGATTATGTTCCACGTTAAAAACAAAAATGTTCCACATAACTTAACGTAATACATACAGCTCATCAAATCCAATTTGGAAATAGTTCTGTTGATCCCGAGTAATGATAGACATACTTGCGGACAACTTGTACGTAACAACTAAACAAAAATAGTAAATAACCAGCAAACAAGTAACGAAACTATTTGGGACAGCAAAGTTCTATTTTGATTGGACTGACCCTCACTGCGTTATCGTATATAGTTTGGATTACTGATTTGATGACAGGATAAGCGGACCGCGACCTGCGTGTTCAAGCTTGTCATGTGAGAAAACGAGTAGCGAAATTCTATCCTTGTCATTCCTTCCGGTAGTACAGATTGTTACGCCATTTGTTTTGACATATCGATTTTGGGAGCGGAATATCGATACGGAATTACATTAAACCGGCAGAAAAATCTTTGTGCCCATGTAGTTAAAGCGAAAAAGACTTCGAAGACATCCAAGCGGAAGCGACACGCACAACGCTTTTTTCGCTCTTATTGTATTCAGGGCCATTATGCATGCGCAATCGCCTTGAGAGAGTCAGAAAAACCATAGGGGTTTTCTGACCCGCTCTAGCCGATTTCGCATTAATTAATGGAGTAGCTTCCTTTGTTCAAGCTTTCACTACTCACCCATAATATAAGGCATATTCTTATTGATAGAAACCACCGTTCAATAGAATACGAAGATTAAATCCTGATGGGCCATGCTAAAATGGTCAAAACTTGTGTTAAAGGAGAAAACGCCCGCTCTCTACACAGTTAACAAAGTTAATGTAGTATTACCCTTATCACATGTTGTTGGACTAGTCGGTACCTAAGTTTTCAGCTGAAAACTTGGAGCTCGAGGCTCTTTCATTAGATACCAATACGGAACTTCTATTGATCGTTCCTATTCGGTTGATGTGTTTGCTGATAACTATTACGTACGTAGGTTCGTTTTTTGAAACTATTTTACGAGTAATTAAAGTATTAATTTTTTTGGTATAAATACTCATTTACTTACCATATAAGAAGGTAGAAAATTGCAACAGTGTTTCGAGGTATTGTGTTTTGTCACCCAAATGCACAAACGCACAAGTTACTCCAGTACATGTACTCCTGTGATAACGGAGGAACTTTGCTTGAGAGCGTGAGATTACTTAAAAGTTGACTGACTAATATGGCTTTCACTGAAGTGGTACCATACACGCAAGGTCTTTGTAATGTTGTGGTAAGAATTCATCAAGCTACCACGCTACCGCAGACCAATAGAAGCATTGGGTGTAACAAGGGCGTATCGCGTAAAAGTGAGATTCGAGAAAATTTGAAATAAAGTTTTAATGTCTTATATCTTTATAATATTTATAGCATGACTCTTATATTCTTTATTATTTTGTTTGTCCTATGACTTAACTAAAAGGTTCAGGTGTTATTCTTTTTTTTAAACAAATAGAAACATTTGAAAAAAAAAAATTTTTCCCACCAACAACCCGGTAAATTATTGAGGCGTTCGTTTTATCATTGCTTTTCAAGGAAATAAATTGTGAATCAGTCATATTTAAAGGTTACATTGATATAAATTTAAACGTATTTTTAATCATTCATTACATATGCTGTATTGAAATGAAATGACAGAATCATCTTCAGCACGTCTTACTGGCCTCGTAGATGCAACAAGGGTGGAGCACTACCTTCTAAATGAATGAAACTTACGCCATCTAGAAGGGAGATCGAAATGAGTTTTTGTCACAAGATATTAGACAGTGTTTTACAACGCCCTTGTTGTTACTAATGCTTCAATTGTTGAATGGTGCTATTAGTATGGCGATTGTTGTTATATGCGGTGTTGGTCGTAGGTGATGGTCCGTTGTACTTGTAGATGGTTAGATTGAAGAGGCTGGTGTCTACTGTTCTAGGCTTGCAGAATCCAAGGATACGGCATCGTTTGTGAAAAGTAGTTAAGTTGCTCCTTTAGGTCACCGTTGTTGGTTTTACTATGACTGCTGGAGACATAATCCGAAGGTCGAAAACGGTTATTTTTGAACACTATAGTGGTGGGGTCAAGACGTCAAAATCAAATAATCTTTATTTCATAGGTAAGCAAATTACACTTGAAACCGTCATACTCATTAAACTCTGCTGAGCGTCTACTCCCAAAAGTAAAATCCGATACACGTATGTAGCTCCGTACGTTTTTCGTTTTAATAATTTGAACTTACTTATTATGAAACGCGTTATGTGCCTGATTGTGGAACGATTGCGGAATGAAACGCGTGATTTATATGCGTGTCCGACATCGGACGTTAAAGCATAAAGCTACTACGAAAAGCCATTTTGACAGGATTTTGACACGTGTATCGGACATCATAACCTCAACACGTCATACGAAATATGAAGCAACGATCATCGTTTTAGCTTCGTATCAGACCCGGAAGTAACGACGAGTCGAAGATCGTGATTTGACACAAGTAGTTGCGGACACCTTACTCCGATACGCCAAAGGACAGCTTCCGTGTCGTATTATGATGTTATTTTCATCGCAGAACTGACATAAAACTAATGATAGCTCGAGCGGTATCGTTGTACATCGTTTGTGTAAAGAAAATCGTGAATATAGTTAGTTGTGGAGGCGCTCAGACAAGAAATACGTGAAGATGAAGTAGAGAGACGACGTCAAAGGAATCGCAGTTTCTTGCAATGGCTTACTGATGGCAAAGTTGTAAGCGATTACCGGCTCGCTGCGAGAATTTTGTATAATCTTTTTGAAGATTTAAGACGCAGGATGTTCAAAAATATTCTAGGTTTATTGACCCACCACCACCAAGAAAAGTTATTTCTCTATCTGCATATGTGGTTTGTTTGTCAGATTGCACATTATGTTTATTCGTAAGCATGTCTTAGATTGTGTCGTACACAAAATGGTATTAACTTCAGAAAAATAATATTTTTTTTACAGACAAACTGTGCTGTCTGTGAGGTAGCTATTAATATATGAATAAAGATGGCCTAGTAATAATGTAATGCGTTGATGGAAGTAACACAACGTAAATTACCCTTCACTTCAAAACTTCAAAAAATAATTTATGTAAAAACTGTAACTACAAAAACTCGCCATTTTTTGTGCCGTCGTTTTAGAATGATGCAATGAAAAGGATTACAATTTTTGCTGTGATGATGAAGTGACGTAATATACACAATTTCATATCGCTAGCCTTGTCCGTCACGTTGACGTATTGTAGCAGCAGGGCTCCTTGTGAAAGAGTCCGTCCAGAGAGGTACTCCTATAACCTCACCTATTTCTGCCGCCAAGGAGCATTACGGCTTGGCGGTTTCGAATATGAAAGGTAAGGGTGCTGGTGAAACTGCAAGCAAACGAAACTTGTCAACTTTGTCTCAAGGTGACGAGCGCAGGAGCAGCGCTCAAAGTGGCATTGCAATTGTTATGGGTGGGCGTGTCGCTTACCATCAGGAGCATCACTCGTTAGTCCCGTCACTTTATTAATAGAATAAAAGAAATATTTCAAAAGTTCATTTCCCAAATTGCTCCTACCGGGAATCGAACCCGGGTTTGATAATTTATTAATAATCAGGTTAAACAATATCAGTAATCAGTAATCGTTTATTGTATAGTCACATGTTAATAATATTAAAATTACAGTACATGTGACACCCTGTAAGGGTGTTTGCAAAGAGAGTGGCGCTATACACATTTTAAAAATAAGATAAAAATTATTACACAGTACTATTTCCTAATTGATACCACGCATACAAAATGGTGTCTAGTATATATATACAACTGATAAAATGAATACGTTTTGTAAGTACGTTACTATTATAATTATGAACCTATACCTGTCTCTGGGGATCCATTCTGTGATAGTATTCGCCTACGACCACTATGCGGCAGCCGTGACCCGCCCAGTCTCACTTTGGTTTACCTGCTTTCTGACCCACATCGACGTTAGTATAAAATTATAAAATAAATTGTGGTTGTCCATCTAACCGATATTTGGGATTTTATAATACTCAATGTGAATAGTGAGCTTTATAATTATAATTTCGCCTTACAATTTCGTCAATGCTATTTGATACTTTAAAATTAACTTTCCACTAATTCTAATTAAAGAGAAATAATTTTTTGAAATAGTTTTTGGTGTAAAGTGTGGCATTAAAGTTTTACATGCGAATACGCCATTATAAACCCCTCAAAGGTTTCAGTGTATTACCTTCTAACTAAAAAAAAATGCACATATTCCCCGCTATTTTCCGAGTTGTCGGTTGCGACTTTGTCGATCGACTGGCCTAGCGACAAAGCTACTACGGTAATACGGGCGTCTGTAGAGATACGCTTTATGATGGGGATCTATTGTGTTTTAGCGTGCTTAACGTTTGCCAGAATTCTATTGTGTTTGGTTATGCACCGTAAACTGGGTCACGTAGAAGGTTGGTGAGAGTTGTTGGAGGTAGCAGGTCTACGAACTGTCCCGATAATGGTATTAAAGCCTCTAGCGTATTTGAAAAATCCATCGGTGTATATTGCTCGCATCGCACAAAGTAATCGGCAACTTATAAGTACATGGACAGTCGAGAAAGCATGAAGAAAAAAGGTTACGAAACAATGAAAACAAATAATATAAACAATTTTATTAAGAACCGCATAAAAGAGCAGTAGCTTCAATTTGTGTAGTCAAAGAAACAATGCTAGAAATTGCATTACAGGTAACATGGAAACCGATGTTCTGTACTTTTCAACAACACAAGCCACCGTAATAGAAACGTACTTCGAGACTACAGCTCACTATCTTCCTATTACTACTTGGATGTTTAAGAATTAAGCTCAGATGTGGCAAAAGATTGACAACCTGACATAACCGCTCACGCGATGCGCTACTCCTACCGCAAAATGGCGGCTATTTGGTTTCGCAAATTAGAAAAGC
>NW_020654684.1:2053964-2066395 GCF_003589595.1 Hyposmocoma kahamanoa
AAATGACAGACCCAGGCATTAAAAACTTTATGGTTTGCTAGAGTAGTTACCTAAATAGCAATTAATATTAGTTCATTTACCTGTTATAACTTCGATATCCGATAAATCGGTATAAAATCATCACCGGCACCTCTAGGTGTGGTATGCGTCTACGGCTGCATGTATCGCGTGAGCGGATAAATCAGCATTTTCACGTACAGCTATCTAAAACAATGGTGTAGTGGTTCGTTAGCCAGAACTTCATAACTAATACGTTACAGAAAAATATAGGGCAAGAGACAGGATTGTTAACAGTGTTGCGGGTTGTTATCATGTTCGGAACATTGCCAGCATAATGCAGATTCACAATTTTATTTTAGAGACAGCATAAACCAAATGATACTGCACACTCCTCAATATTCATTCCGGAAAGTGGTTCGAAAGACCTTGCAGACGTGTTCATGGACTAAGAAGAATTTACCGACAATCTTCGGCTCTATAAGATACCAGATCCAAAAATCTTCGTACACAAGGACGAGTGTCTCTCATATCCAGCTCGCGTATAGCTGACGGTATAAATTGAAACATCTCACTTCGATCACTCGGCACTACTCGTGTGCACCGACCTTTATTTGCCGCGACGTTCTGCGACCTCTTGCGTATGTGTGCAGGCCTTTGCACCGATGCAATATGACACAAGCTTTTATCGCTTGCACTCTCTAGGTTCCTTTGTTACTCGTACTTGTGGTAACAAAAGAAAGATAATTAAATCCGTACGAGTAGTTTTACCCTCAACGAAGTCCGATATACACTATTTGGTATTATATTTATTAACTTGACTGATTTTGTCATTATGTTTATTTTTTTTTATTAAAAAACAAAACAAAAACACATTTAGTAACAAGGAAAATACAAACACTGCTTATGTCTAACAGAAATTTCTTCCTGCAGACCTAAATACAGGAGACAATAACTACAATAACAACAAGTGCTCGTTAACTCTCATTTTGAAAATTGCTAAGGATTTGCTATCATGAACAGTAATGGGAAGTGCATTCCAAAGTCTGACCGCATGAACAGTGAAGGAGTCAGAATAAAAACCGGAATCGAAAGATGGAAAAGATAACTGCGACCTAACGAGAATGCAACAGGGTTTATCTTGGGATCTGAAAAAGCTGAAACGCTCTTTCAGATATCCGGGAGACATAAGGTTGTGCAGAATATTATGGAGAACGGAGACAGTATGCAAATTCTTGCGGAAAGGAATGGGAAGTCGAGTTGACTGCGATACTGTGAGATTCGGTCATATTTACGAAGGCCAAAGATGAACCTTATGTACAGTTTTTGCAACCGTTCAAGGTTATTTAGCAGCTCTTCAGTGGCATCTAATTATGTATATTACAAGAATTACCTCATTATAATAAGAATTACCTCCTGTTATCGTAGGTATATGATACGTGGAGTTCAGATGGAACGTGTAAATATAATATGTTATCTAGGCGTTTGGTTTGCCACCCTTGGAGGTGGAATATTTTCGTCAAATTTAAATGGGACCAACACTGATTTTTTTTTATAACATCAAGTGACGGGACGAACAACGTATGTACACGCCTGTCCATAGGTAACAGTTACAGTGCCCTTCACGAGCTTTCGCAGCGATCGCAGACTTACCCTTAAACGTATTTAAAAATAATTATTTGACTTGTTATGTGATCTGTGTATATTTGATATCAAAGATTTTTTTTTTTAAATTGACACAGCCTCGTTTATAAGAATAACTGCTTCAATATATAAGATTTTTTTAAATTTGTAAATTGCAAAATTTGTAATTGTAAAGACAGTGAAATACCATGTGCTGGTTGAATAACAATGTAATTTTACGGTTTTTGCAAGATCTGTATAAATACTGTATTCTGGCAAATAAACGTATTCTATTCTAAAGATCTGACGGGCACTACCACTGCGCACATCACCCTGAGACATAATTGATAAGTCCCATATGACTGTAATTTCACCGGCACCGTGCGTGAGATGGCAAGTATTTTTCAAATTTAGAATTTCAAATTAGATACTGAGATCGTAAGCCATGGTTCGCTGAAGGCCACCAACAGGTCTAGCTGTAGGCAATATTTGTTCTTGGAGTCTTCTACTAGAAATAAGTATCGTATAACAGCCCTGTCACATGTATGTAAAGATCTTGTTATATTCTACCAGAGCACAAACAGATTTGTAAATTTATAAAAAACCCAGACTCTAGAAGTGAACACATTACAGAGTGAAGTATTTTTTATTAAAAGTATATAGATTTTCTTTTATTGACTTAGTTTGCAATACGTTATTTGTATGTTGTGCGCGGTTGTTATTGAGCTATAAATTTATTTGTTTTTGTTATACTGTCAGAGTTTTACTTGTATTGTATCATTTATGTATCTTGTAACTGTGCTAAAATAATTAAAAAAAATATCCTATCCATTACAAAATATCGCCAGGTTTTACTTCGATTCTTTATGGATTTGGCTACGTCTTAAAAATATTTATCGTGACCTTTTTTATGATATCAAAGGCAGAAGACAAGTCATGCGCTCGTGACATGCAATCGTTGCAATGTCCCTCAAAGCTTTGAATCTCAACGATCTGAGCCATTACGCCCGTTAACCCTGAGAAATGCTCGTACTGCTGCATTGTTCTTTCACAAGGTCTAGGTACTAACGCCTTTAAAGATTAAATTCCGTAAATTTTATTATCTTTGGAGTTACGAAAACGTTTTTACACTAAACAATTAGGCCTATAACATTGAATTACATTTTCAATCCCATTGGAATAAATTTAAGTGCTCCTAGTGAACGACTCAAGTTAGTTGAAAATATGTGCTTGCAGCGGATAAGTTGGACCGTAAAAACAAATTCGAAAAGGTCGTTACCTCGCCTCCCACTACACATTTAGGCTGAACGCGGCGCAACTTTCGAGCTGGCAGTCACACTGTACACAAAGGATAAGACAGTCTGTTATGTCCACGGACATCATAAAGCCATAAATTCCTTTCTATAGTATAATTCCTATTATTGATGGTTAGCTATTTAATAATATACCTGCTCTAATATGCAAATTTCATATTGGTATTTACGAAATGAGGATCTGCATGGCGAATTAGATATAGAGCCCGTAGATAAAGTTATAAAGAAGTACGCTGAAGCTCACGAACATAGACTTCATCATCACGTGAACATAGAGGCTGTACAGCTACTTGATAATACAAATATAATGCGTAGACTATAAAGAACTGAACCTTTTGAGTTAGTGTAGTTATTTTCAATCGATCAATCAGCCTATTGCAGTCCACTGCTGGACATAAGCCTCCCCAAGTGTACGCCATAGTGCCCGATCAACCGTTTTGCGTATCCAACCACTATCAGCGACCTTCTTCAGATCGTCGGTCCATCTTGCAGGGGGACGTCCTACGTTACATTTGCCGAGTCGTCGTCTTCACTCAAGAACACGCCTATTCCATCGCTCATCGGTTCTGCGACAGATGTCGCTAGCCCACTGCCACTTCAGCTTGCTAAATTTCTGGACGAAGTCCACAACTTTAGTCTTATATTTATTATTAGTCCGATAACTTCGCAACCCAGCATAGACGTTTCCATAGCTCGCTGAGTGACGTGTAGCCTGGGAGCCAGTTTGACTGACATATTCCTATTCCACGTCTCGGCTCCGTAAGTCATGACCGGTAGGATGCTTTGGTTGTAAACCCTGATCTTCAGGCACTGCGGGAGCGGTGACGAGAAGGCATGACGCAGTTTCCCAAATCCTGCCCCACCCAGCTACACTCCCCTAGCTATTTCACGCTCGAAGTTGTCTCTGCCTAGTTGCAGGGTTTGTCCGAGGTAGACATATTCTCGGACAACTTCGAGCGTTTCGCCATTAAACGAAATCAGTAGTTATAAAATAAATATTAGTGCCAGTCTTAATAAGACTATGAATACAAGAATGAAGCGTCTTCCCCTTACTCGTGTCTCGGAATTAGTGGAGGCGAAGCTACAGAGAACACCGCCATAAAGTTGCCTGCTTATCGCTATGAAGAAGCGTTACGCTTCCACATTTATATGGCGAGCGGCTAGAGAGTGGACTTCACTACCTGCGGACTTATTCCCCAAACGCTATAACTTGGACCTGTTGAAGGCGAGAGTGAATAGGCATTATTTAGGTGAGCATGCTACATCGTCGACCTCATTATCACTTCTCATCAGGTGGAGATGGGGGTCAAATGCGCACTTATTTAAAAAAAATGTTAAAAGATATTTGTCGACGGACAATTACATTTATTTTAGAAAATTATGTTAAATTAAAATTACTTATTAGTTGTATAAAACGGCTATATTGTAATTACAGGGTTTTGTTTTGCTTTATTATAAATAAAAAAAATTACAATTATTCATATATTTTTTTCTCAAGGAAATTAATTTATTTGAAAATTTTAAATGTTCTGATTACTTTCATAAATAGAAATGTTATGTTTTTCAAGTGACAAGACAGATGCAATTTAAAGACGATGGTATTTAGGCCCTATAATATGTTTATCTCCTTTCAAGAGTTTAGGCATCCTTCTGGATTTGTTGAAGGCTTCGGGGAGCGACATCGGTATTCTAGGCTTTATATAATAGGGTTTGCGCGGCCGTTTCCTTCTCCTTTTCCTTATGATACCGAAAAGTCGGGACGGACGTGGTAAGCGACCTGAGGCGCACTGCCACTGCGCCCGTCACCCTGAGACATAAGTTGACAAGTCCCACGTGCCTGTTATTTCACCAGCACCCTTACCCTTCAACGGAACATAGCAATGCTGACTTTACCGCTTGACGGCAGAAACAGGTAAGGTGGCAGTACTTCCCTGGACAAATTCTTTCACGAGGAGCTCTAGTACTGCTTACCTACAACAATGCATGTCTGCTACTTTACCTACAACACTTATTTGTACTACCTTAGAATAATAACGCATAGAAACCTAGTCCGCACACGCTAAGTGAGGCAAATTGAAGCGCGCCAAAAGGGCCTACACGAGCGAGCGGGTCTTCAGTGCTCAAGATCAACTTGCACCGCGAACAGCTCAAGAATTTTACCTAAAAATCACGAAATGTGCGGTAAATGAGTGTAAAAATACGTCAGACAAACATAAAATAGATACTAACATCACATTCCACAAGGAAGTAACGCGTTTCAACTTGTATTTTTATATAAATATTCACTAAAACCGAAAATTAACCTACTACTAAAACTAGCCTACATGAATTTGATTTTTGCCTCACTTGTGACAGTTCGTTTGATATGAAACTATCATTCTATGCGTTATTATTCTAAGTGTACTGCTTATACATTTTGTATGTTAGATTTGCTTGACACGTTGTTTGTTAATGCTGTCGTTTAACTTTATTATTTGCAGTCCTCTATTTAACAAAAGAAAGAAGTAAGCTGTTCTCGCAAGCGCAAAAATCTTTGCACGTTCTTGAAAATTCTATTCAAACTGTGTGCGTTTGATAAATACAAGCAAGTTTCGGTGTAATAGAGTGTCTGTGCGCGGTAGCCACTCCATGAACTCTTTATGACAGTATTATGCAGCGCTATGCATCTCGTATGTAAAACATACTGCCCGCGGTAATGCGCCGGGTGAATCTGGGAGATTTCGCTAGTCTCTTCATGGCCGGATGCTTACTGACTTTTCGTTTATCTCTCTTTTATCGGCTATAATTAGAATGTCTGGAGTTTTTTTATGATATCAAGTTACGGAGCGAACAAATCGTGCGCCTGTTGGTAAGCGACACGTCAGTCGATATCAGTTGCAATGCCACTGATATCGACTGACGTGATAAGAGCTTTAAATCCCGAAGATCTGTGGGGCACTGCCACCGCGCCTGTCATCCTGAGACATAAGTTGACAAGTCCCATGTGCCTGTAATTTCACCAACACCCTTATCCTTCAAGACCGGAACACTCTTTGAAATCTGTCTCATGACATCCGAAACTCAAATAAATTAAGTAAATAATTTTGTCTTATAGATTTTAGGCCTTTCGTGACTAAATGTTTATCGCGAGTGGACTGTGTATTAATGCTTAGGCCACACAAAGGCGGTCGCGGAAGCGTTACGGGCGCGGGAATTTTTGTAACGTACGAGGTCATATGAACCCGAAAAGCTTCCGCGGCTGCCTCTGTGTAGCCAGAGCATAAGATGTGCACTGTAATGGAAACACTGGCAAATTAAACGCGTATAATGAAATCGATAGAGAATGCAATGTTGAAAATAAAACCGAACCAGACAGCAGCAGCGTAAGAAGAAGCAACTAACTGCCAAAATAAAAAACAACGATAGGCGAAAAGTAAGACAATGCTTCCTAAAAGGAATATAAAAAAGAACTATAATTACAAAGGAAGCTGTGTATTTTTGTTTTCCCGATATTTTGAAACGGTTTTTCGCTCCATGGTCGCGGGTTGACAGTCATCCCAACAAAAATAACTCATACCATGGTAAGAAACCTGTAATTAGTAATAATCACTTGCTTATGGTACATTGTGTTATTTTTAACCGACTTCAAATAAGAGGAGGTTCTCAATTCCACTTTACTTCTTTTGTATGTATGTTACGCGACAATTTGTAAACCGATTTTGATGATTCTTTTTTTGTTGGAAAGACGACATCTCAGTATTGGTTCCTTTTAGAAAATATTCCACCTCTAAGGGTGGCAAACTAGGGGATGAATCCGGTTTCGCGCTCTTTCCGGTAAACGATTTGAACAAAACTTGGCAAAACTTTTGTGGTCGGTTTTTTAGTACTCTGTACTGAAATTATTTTAAACTTTATTTATTTAGGAAATTTTATACAAGGTATTATATTAGTTCTATCGTAACCTAAACAATACCTTACATGTCTGTTGTCTGTCAGCTGAAGAGCCGATTCAACAAATAGTAACCGTCTTTTTACCCGTTTCATATGGGGGTTGCCTAGTACACATTAATATTAATACACAAGTAATTAATATTCTTACACTAGCGTCACAGTACATCTATGAAAATGTACTTTATGTTAAGAGGAATAAGTAATATTTTTATGAAAAATAGTGACAAACTAGCTGTTCTTGATGGTCGTCTTCACAAAGTGACAAATTCATTTAAGTGGCAATGTATACGCTTCTATAACAAGATTCCGGTTGATATACAAAATTTGCCTTTCACGAGGTTTAAAACTATAGTGAAACAAAAACTTTATACTAAAGGTTATTATACAACTTCTGCGTACTTGGATGAACAAAATCCGTGGTGGTAACCCGTTTAGCTCATGGAGATAGTCTCGATCTCTGATGTTTCTAATAAAAAAAAAATATATTGTAAATGTTGAATGTGTACAAATGTTATTTACAAAGAGCAACCCCTAGAGTTTCTTGCTCATTCTTCTCAGGGGAGTCTGCCTTACGAATGAGCGGTAGAGTTTAACCATTGTGTCGATTTCAAGCGCTTACCTATGAAATAAAGATTATTTTGAATTCGATTTTGATTTTATAATTTACAGCACCTATGGATGTTCGGTTTCTCTATAGGTCTCTCATCAACACCGCTCTCTGTCGAACTGGTAGGTCCAGTAATACATTGTGTTCTTGTGGTGTTATAATGATAGGGTTGTATTTAATCACTAAAAAAGGCTTGGATAATTTAAATAGCCATGTATGGAAATGACAGTTGTCTTAAAAAATGAATTAATAGTACATAAAAAGAAGAATAACGCAAAAGTGACGTCGGTTTTTTTTTATAATATAAAGAGACGGGTCGAACTAGTCGTGCGCCTGATGGTTGGAGTGCTCCTCAGAGCTTTAAATTCTAAAGATCTGAGGGGCACTGCGATTGCGCCCGTCACCCTGAGACATAAGTTGACAAGTCCCATGTGCCTGTAATTTCACCAGAACCCTTACTCCTCAAAATCGGAACATAGTTTATTGATATTACTGCTTGGCGGCAGAAATAAGTATCTTACCTGCTTCCTTGGACGAACTCTATACTAACTAAAAGGAGTCCCAAATATTCTCACTGGAAACAAAAACATAATAATGATAGCAACAACAATGACGGCAGTTCAAAAATAAAATAAATACAAACTTACATCAAGAAAGAATGCGGTTAGATGACCTTTGGTGCACCGTCGAGCAAGTGTAAGTAAATGGCCTTAAAGACCTGAATCAAGACTCCATTATCAAGACTTCATATTTTATAGTGACCATATTTTATAGTGATGAAATTTGGAGTTACGAAGTTTTGGAGGTTTGGATGTAGACGTTTCAGTACTCAATACTTACTAAATTGACGTCTTCTTATGTCGATAATTGACTATACAGTACATAATTCCGTAGCTACAGAAAGAGTACTATCTCATCCTACCAGATTGGGCAATTAAGACAAATCCGATATCTTTAGAGACGCACAAACGTAATAAGAAGTGAAGTGGAATGAAATCAGGACATGCCGATGTTGACTCATTGTCTCATGGGCTGGTAATAAATTTTATATTTACAAAAGACTGTCGCCGATACCTTTAGTACCAATAGCGCTGCATGTGAAAGTGGTCTCAAGCCAGGCAGTACTTATATTACTGCGTTCCGGTTTTGACTTATCAACTTTGTCTTAAGGTGACGGGTGGAGACGCAGATCTGCGTCAACGCGCGCTTTAATCTGCGCGGGGGCAGCGGTCTAGCGGCCCCTCGTCACTTAAAGTACCTACTCGTTTCGCAGTTGATCGCCGTAGTGATTGTACATATATGTAGCCGAGATCCTTCTTCGACAAGAATGGTTAATAATACAGAACTCATTCAGGACTCTGCAGTTATACCGTCTATTTGGTTTATGTTTAATCAAATAAAAAGACACCGAAGATATTGGATACATCTCTTTTTACGAACCAGATCGATAAATGGATAATTTCAACTTCATTACAAAGATTTAAGAAAATATGAAGATAAATTTGGTCGATTTTCAATAGCAAATATAAATTTATCGACGTCGAGATCTATTGTAGAAAATTGAACATGTCCTTAAGAGGGAGCATGCCAAAAAATTTTGACGTTGGCTCCGCCCACATTTGTGAAACAAATATATGCCTGAAGTTCGCGTGGCATGCGACAGAAGATGTTGAATTTTGCGCATTAAAGGACCAAATTCGTTTAAGCGGAATAACTCTAAAACTAAAAGGATTAAAAAAAATCCGTAGTGACAGTTCTCGATCATGCATAAATATAATTAATTATCTAATTTTTGTCCTAATAACCTGGAGCATTTCGAGGATGAATCGAAAAAATGTGAAAATTATAGGTCATTTCGTGATTTTTATCTATCGAGGAAACTTTATTGTTTTAGGTTTCTGATTAGTGTCTATGCTTGAATATATCGTGTAGTTACTCATACAATATTTTATTTTTAACTTTAAACTGGATATACCCCTCTAAAATCAAATCGAAGATTAGGAATTTTTCCTCTGCTCCCTCTTAAGCTTAAAAATCTGCGCGGTAGTGCGGAGCGCAGTGTGCCATACCCTGCGGTTCGCCGCGCCCCTCCGCGCGAGTCGCGGTAAAACCGCGCGGAGAAACATTGTCAGTGTGTTCGACGGCGTGTGTTTTCCTTACAAACTGAGGTACTTCAGTACAACGTTAAAAAATGCAGCTCCTCGCTCCGTCGCGGGGCACGGTACAGTGTGCTAATCGCCTTAATCTGACTATTGACACCAGGCGCTCGAGGAAAATGGAACTTAAGCACGCGTTCAGAAAGGTGAAAATAACGTTGCCCAACGTGTGCAGTCGTGCGGATCCGAATGCTCATAAACGAAAGACTTGTATGAGCGCATGTGCCGACGTCGGTACACTCAGCGGTAGGCACTTATCGCGCACCTTGAGCGAGTGACGGAGCCCTGCTCTAAGTGATACTACAGCTGTTATGCGTAGGCATGTCGCTTACCAAACGCACGACTTATTCGTCTCGTATTGTAATTTAATAACTAAATACAACCTCCTTAGTTCGGGAGTCTTATTGCGACATATATCTACCGGAGTCTCGCGGGTTAATACAGTTTAAACGTGACAAACCTACATAAATAAATTGGCTACGAATTCTCTCCCCTTTGCCAACGATCTACTGCCACCATAGGATATTATTTTAAAGTATTATCAGACAAACAATGGGTTATAAGAACCATACCATAGTCCAATAATATTGGAATGTCAACTATCAAACAGGACATACTGACACATAAGGAAAAGTATAGTCAAGAATCACCGTCTTTTTTTTATAGCATTAAGTGACGGCACGAACCAGTCATGCGCCTGATGGTAAGCTACGTGCCTGTCCATAACAGTTACAGTGCCACTCAGGGCTTTAAATTGCAAAGATCTGAGGAGCACTACCCCCCTGGGGCGCCCGTCACCCTGAGACATACATAAGTTGACACGTCCCATGTGACTGTTATCATTACTCATGCTAACATTACTGCTTGGCGGCAGAAATAGGTAAGGTGGCAGTACTTCCCTGGAAGAACTCTAACGTAAAGAACTCTACTACTACTATTGTCTAGGTAGCTTGAGCCACTTGAAAAAATCAAAAAAGGGAAATCAGTAGAATATATAGAAATAGTAATCTATAATCATCTAGTCATTAATAAGGAAGAAAAGCATCACTGGACTCTTTAGAAAATCACTACACTTATAAATGGCTTGAGAAGGTCAAAAAAATCTTTAGGTCTATGCGATAATAGTGAAAAAGACGTTGCGCGTCACTCTCAGCGCTTTCCTCACGGATCGCCGATGGACATGTCATCTTCTTCTTCTTCTTCTTAGTGTGCCACTTCTTTACGAAGGTTTGCGACCATCATTCTCATTTTTGTGGCTGCCGCACGAAAGAGAGAAACTTTCCCCTGCATTATTAGTAGAAAAATCCGGTATCTATTGCCCCTCATTACGTGGCCAAAATTGTGCAGCTTCCTTTCCTTTACAGTTCTGAGTATTTTTTGTACCCACGATATGCCAAGCATATATCTGTACAGCCACATCACAAAGAACTCCAGTTTTAAGCATAATCCTGAGGTCAATGTCCAACAGTCCTTACCAAAAGGCAAGATACGCTTGCGGATATTTCGCCCCGACTCCATTATTCCTAGCTACATAAGAATTGATCGCTGATGGAGACAAAATGATTTAAAAAACAATAGGTAAATAGATAATAATCTCAGTACAGAGTACTAAAAAAACCGACCTCAAAAGAACGTGGAATTACGCCTATTTGCTAAGTTTTATTAAAATATCCCCTAGTTCGCCACTATGCAGGCCTTGACACTGGAGATAATAAATATAGGTTTTCACTACGACACTACTCAAAGTATATTTGAGAGAAAAACGCCTTGAATTGGAGAAATAGCAAAATCAACCATTAAAGTAATTGCTCCTAAATGAAAGTTAGGCGCTATTTATAAAAATTAATCTTCATGCGTGAACAGCCACCCTTCGAGGTGGATGATTTTCTTCAAAATGAAATGGAACCACTATGGAAGTACCCCCTTTCCAACAAAAAAAGAATCATGAAAATCGGTTCACAAATACCGGAGTTATCGCGTAACATACATACAAAAAAAAGAACATACAGTCGAATTGAGAACCTCCTCCTTTTTTGAAGTCGGTTAAAAATATACGTCGACACGACATTGAATTTCCCATCGCATTACGCGACACACCCATCAATCTTTATTCCCATTTCACACCTCGACGAAACTCCGTAGCCGATTTCAATTAAAACTCGAAACCGAGTTCTACGTCCGTAACAGTTTACGCTCAAATAGTGGCAATATTAACTGCTCACAACATCAAAGGCAGTGCTGTGTTACCCATACCAGGTTCCAATTGCTATAAATAAACGCCGATAATACTCAATATAACCGGATATACCCGGTTAACACGCTGTTGTTAATTGGATAATACAGCAGCTATTCAACGCCTGATGTAATTTTCGTATGTAAATAACGGAAGCTTTAAACACTGTATCAGGGTATACTTAATCAATTAAATTAAATAGTAATTAGGTAATTGTATCTTGATTTTTATTATTTAGCAGTAGTTGAGCTCCTTGTGGAAGAGTTCGTTTTAGGAAATACTTCCACCGTGCCTATTCTTGCCGCTGCATTCCGGTTTTGAAGAGTAGGAGTGCTGGTGAATCTACAGTCACATGAGACTTGTCAACTTTACGACTCAGGGTGACGGGTGCAGTGATAGTGCCCCTCAGGTCTTTGCAATTATCCTAATTGCATAATCAATCAATGCCATTTGTCTACAATACCTTTATTGAATACCTAAATACCTAAATACCTAAATACGCACATACTTACACACACATGCGCCAACACACACACACACACACACACACACACACACACACACACACACAC
>NW_020654684.1:2066495-2076800 GCF_003589595.1 Hyposmocoma kahamanoa
CACATACTTCCGTGTTTGAGTCCATTTTTGTTATTTTTTTTTTGTTAACTTTTTATGTTATACTTGTATAATAGCTGCCTAAACTTGTGAGTGTATTATGTACAATTTTACAGTCATATCCGTGGGGTGGAGGCCTGGTGATCCATAACACAGGTTTTTTTACCTAGCTTGGACACCAGTCTTCCATTTTAGCATTGTTTAATATCTGTACAAATTGCCATTTTAGTATTTGTAAGCTATTGGGAGAAAATAAATAAATAAATTAGTATACGGTGTGACAACGTGATTCTTAAAAATGTTACCATATTAAAAACCACAAACTTTCCTCGAAAATTTTACAAAACAAAACCCGCTGTATTCAAGGTACTTTACTAATTCTTTTTAACTGACTTCAAAATAAAGAGGAGGTTCTCAATTCGACTGTATGGTTTTTTCTTTTTTTTTGTATGTTACGCGATAACTCAGATTATTGTGAACCGATATCGATGATTCTTTTTTTGTTGGAAAGAGGGTACCTCCGTAGTGGTTTCATTTAATAATAACAATAAATAAATAAATAATAATAAATAAATAAAATGTTTATTTCATTAATACAAATAACTTTACGTTAACAGTGGATGGTACCTCCTATTCAGCCTATCAAACCTGTGTCAGGAGGCACCGCGCTTCCATAGCTATAAATGCATATATAACATTTTAACTTACACTTAATGTAGTGTTTAATTTTTACATTTCCAAACATCGACAAAAACAAAAGAAACAATTTTTTTTTTTAACAATTTTCAATTTTCTTAACTTCTAATTTTAAATTTAATTTGAATCTTAAAACGTATGTGTGTGAAATTTAATTTTGAAGAAAATCATCCACCTCTAAGGGTGGCTGTTCACGCATGAACATTCATTTTTATAAATAGCGCCTAATTTTATTATAAGGAGCAATTATTTTAATGGTTGTTTTGCTATTCTCCAATTCAAGGCGTTTTCTCTCGATATACTTAACCTATTTTTATTGTCTCCTGTGTCAAGTCCTGTATAGTGGCGAACTAGGGGATATTTCAATAAAACTTGGCAAATAGATGTAATTCCATGTACTTTTGAGGTCGGTTTTTTTAGTACTCTGTACTGAGATTATTTTATATCAACTGAACGAAACAGAACGCGTATACTATACGATATAGATTTTTCAAATTTTGTTTGTAAAAAATAAATTCCCAAATAAAGCCTGCCGCTCGTAGTATATAGTACGGGGAAAATATGAATTCGAGTATAGACTCTTAAGGCTCTGAGTGGTATTGCGGCGGTTATAGACAGGCGTGTCATTTACCAGATGTCCCTGCGACTTGTTCATCCTGTCACTTGATAGTATAAAAAATACGTTTGAATAAAGATGTATTAATCTTGTATACGAGCCCGAATTGCGAAAGGTTGTGAAGTTGCTGTCAAATTTTTGCCATCAATACCGCTTTCTCCATAAGCGGGCAGTCTGACCGCCCCAATCCGATTCCGCGTTAGCACATTATTACAATATCTTCCCTCCAATAACTCAATGCTTTTGATGTTCGGCGATACCGCCGCCTATATAAGTACTTACGTTGTTATACGCAGATATGCAATGATTGTCACAAATTGGAATAAAAATGTGTGATAATAATATACAATGTAAACATTTATTAACCATAATAGATAAGTGATAAATATTTACATGTG
This sequence comes from Hyposmocoma kahamanoa, assembly GCF_003589595.1. NCBI lineage: Eukaryota > Metazoa > Arthropoda > Insecta > Lepidoptera > Cosmopterigidae > Hyposmocoma > Hyposmocoma kahamanoa. The sequence goes on from NW_020654684.1 coordinate 2,068,203, forward strand.
TTGCACTCCCACGGGATACTTTATTTTTAAATGTTTTCAGTTGTCTCATATTAAAGTTAAATATACAATCTATTCTCATTATAATGGCCGAAATATGATCATGGCCGTGATTCAAACTCTTCTTTACTAAGCAATTGAAATAATTTACATTCATACAGAGAACTGTTTGTGTGCACTATTGTACATGCACACAACGATATTCGTAGAATTCGCTGAGCGTACTCAAAATTATATTACGCATACACCTCGGTTCCACCAGAGATGTGCGAGGTAGCTAGACGTTGTTCGAGAAAAAATCCATCAATAGGATTATACTTTATTCTACTAGCCTCGCTTAACACAACTCTGTTGGAAAAGGGCTAGCGGAGCTAAGTACTTGTATACTTAAAAAGAAGAAAGAGATATGTGTCAGGAACGTGCGCGAGGGATGCGAGGGAGGAATGTGCGCAAGGTACGCCAGCGTGTGCGAGCGACGCGAGTGACGAATGTGTGCGAAAGATGTGTGCGAAACGGTGTAGGGAACTAGAACTACTGGGCTGTCCTCCTCAGTCACCCCACCACGCCAAACTCCACCCATACATACCAGATACGCATCCTCGCACCGCCTAGCTACCACGCACATCTCTGTTGAAACTGCACCCATAGCGCTCGATCCCACAAACTAAGCGAGTTTGTGGGATGCGGCCCTCGACGCCCGCTTACCCGCGAATACTTCACCGTTGCTATGCGCAAGTACATTCAATCTGCGGCGTTAATAAGTGTGGTGATTCTATTAAGCGGCACTAGTGCGAATATCAAAACAGACGACGCGACACAGCCAGTTTCGTTCCAGTCAATACGTCCAAGATTTGACATCAATAACACAAGCAGAATACTAAACAGCCATCATGAAGACTAGAGCTTGCTCCCGGGAATTCCCGGTTCCGGGAATACCGGGAAATTCCGGTACTGGCGAGGTGCATTCACTCGGGGTACCGCGATTATAGATTCCTGGGTACTCCGGAGTAAAGCAAGGAACTATCTACCTACAGAGTGAAATCGCCCGTTGGCAACTTCACACGGGCGCACGTTACTGCCATTATAATGAGTGCTACTTATTACTTAACTACGATGTCATTTTACGATATCATATTATGTTAAATTTAATAGTACCTTCAGTTTCAAAACAAACTAAAGGTACTATTAAAATTATTAATGGTATTACTATTACGTAAATTATTAAATAGTTACGGATAATCATCCGGAGAAAGCGTACTTACTAGTTGCAGTTCAAGCTTTTCAAGAAGTACCGGGAATACCGGGAGTACCGGTACAGAGCTATGCCCAGCGTACCGGGAATCAAAACCTTAAGAACCGGACCGGTTTTGCAAGCCCTAATCAAGACAACAAAATCTACAAGATTTCAAAAATTAAGTTTGTTTGAACAAGCAACAAGAAACTCAATTAGTGAACTTATCTTTGCCGAGCAACCTCCAACTAAATGATCGTTGCGGAATTTGGAGGCAGTTACGAGGCCATGAAGAGAAGTCGAGTTATTACAGGTGCTCGTAACATCTATAAATTGAGTGAAACCTACACAAAACAGACAAAGCATTCCTTGGATTACCGGAGGGCTGTTTCGGTTCCTGGCGCTGGCCTTTGTTAGTCCCTTTAAAGTTACAACTGAGACTTTTCCCCTGTAGCCATAACTTCGGCTCTTCTTGGAAAAAAATATATTTTCAGAAAAAATACCAGTGAAAATACCCAAGGTTTTCCTTAAACATTAATTGCCAACCCATTGTACATCAAACTGCTGGGTTTAACTGCATTTTAAGGAAGTAATAGTACTGGTTAGGGACGTCATACGTTACACGTTTTTCAAAGGTTGTAAGCTTTTTTAAACAGAAAACTATCGTGATTTTAATGTTTATTAAATGTCACAATTATTGACCACCATGATATGAAATTATTTTTGTGAAATTACTTCACTAGTTTGTTACAATTATTAATATAAATATCGACTATCGACCAGCGTCTTGCAGCAAACCGTGACAGTCGCTATGCCAATTAAGCCACGGAACAAACTACGTTCATCACAAACCTCGCGACATCCAATAAATTTAAAAAATTGCTATGATTTTAGCGACATACCGTGAGTTATTAAAGCCTATCTCTATATAATCTCTATATAAATGTCATCGGTGTATTGTAGAAAAGGCGAGAGGGCCATTTCGAAAAATTTTTCAGGAAAGCATGTTTTAGATATTTACGGTCTAGTAGGATTGCACTCTACACTAACCACATCACATTCTAAAGTCTCATCCACACTAATCACTGACTACCAGGTACTACCTAACATCGTTTTGGACATTATTGATCCAAGATCCAGAGTATTTAAACCAGTAGTAAAGCAACTTGCACTTATATAGATTTTCACCCATTCCCTTGACGCTTTAGTATTAAGTAAATAGGTAAATTAACAGCAAATTTAACAGTAGTTCTTTCTTGTTACTTTAGAACGATGTGAACATAAGTAGGGTTTACAATCTAGTACAGAACTTTGTTACATCATATTTAATTTGTTTGTTATCTGTTTTATTGTCCATATAATAAATAAATAAATAAATAATACTGTTTTGCAGCTGGGAGAGTACGATCATCCACTACACTCGATATCGAATGACGACCAATCTCGATTGTTTGACGTATTTTCCGCGGAATAAAATACTTTTCCTCGCCAGTTCGGATGCTTTATCAAAACGTATATAGTGAGTCGTATCCGAAACCAAAGTGTGTTCCGTCACTGCAGAGCCACGACTGTCCTTGCTTTTCATATTACCTATGTGTTCCGTCAGACCTATGTTTTTTTTATGATATCTCGTGACGCGACGAGCAAGTCCAACGTAGTTGTGCGTAACTGCCACTGCACCCGTCACCTTGTGATACAAGGTCGCAGTCCTGTGTGCCTGTAATTTCACCAGCACCCTTATCCTTCTAAACCGGAACGCAGTACCGCTCGCAGCATTGTTATTACAAAAACAGGTAAAGGTGGCAGTACTCCTCTGGATATACTCTTTCACAAGGAACTCTACTGCTACTAAATAAGTGAGTCATCCGTTAGTTATGTTATAATAATAATAACAAAGCACGCACTCAAAATAGCCCCGCACTGGGGAAACCCCGTGTCAAGGGTGCCATGGACACACACATAGACAACCACAAATTACACCCAAACTTACGAGAGAAGCAAATGTAGGCCATACAAATATTTCTCCCGGAATCGAAGGCAGTCCGGCATGGTAACCGTTCGGCCACGGAGGCAGTAAGTTACGGAGAGTTAGCTGGTTAGCTGTTATATATACTGTAAACTTTTTACGGCGTGCAAGGTTCATAATGATCATGATGCTTATCTTAAAAATCAGAATCATAATATCAGTTAGGCTCACCTCATGGTGGCGCAGAGTCGAAGCGTCGCGAGTGTCATGTTTTTCGCCTATAGCATGTTCATCTCTATTTTCCCATTATCGACGTACAAATTTGTGTTATGCAAATGAATATGGAAACGCGCGTCTTGGTTGAAGTCAAGCGGTTTTGCGTTGTAGTTGAAAAACAGGAAGCGACGTGACGCATCGACTCTGCGCCAGTGTGAGTGGAGCCTGTAGAATCAATTAGAACTAGAAATCAAAATTCTTCGGCCATTCGAAGCATCGATCTTACGACCAGCCGTCTTCATACATACGAAGTCGATGTCAAAAATACCTTTTTAGCTATACAATCTAGTTAAAACAGAACCATTAGCACTGGAAGACCAATTAGAACTGCCTTAAGTGGTTAATACCTCTACGCTCGTATCCAGGCGGATGGTGCGGTAAATATGAGAGGCTGCTGTATGTAAGCCGGTTATAAATCAGCTTTTGGAGGATAATTGCTGCAACCTCACAACCTAGTGTTTAGATGTTTCGATTCGGCGAATTGTGCTCCAGTTTTACTTTTGACGACCCAATGCAACAACTACAAAGATATTAAATTTAATTATATTTTTGTTGTAAGCAACAAAGAAACAGATGTCGTTGATTCGAATTCGTACATTATCTATAATTTGAAGCTTAGAAGTTACTTTAAAAAAATTATAGGATTTCAGGAAACCAGGCTTTCATATTGGATGGTAGATTATCAAAGTGTCACCGATGTATAAATCAATTTTAAAATAGGTACGTTACAGTTTTCTATGTATTTATACAGGACGTTAAGAGTATATCTATCTTTGATTCAGATTCAGATTCATTTATTTCTCAAATATAACATTACAGTATAAATTGCACTACATGTCAAAGTATAAGAAATTATATTGAGATCGTCAGACAAAAAGGAAAATTATAAGAAAAGCACACAATAATTAGAAAATTAACAATTCATTATATAATATTGTTGTCATTAAATTACATATCAAATATCATTCTCCATCAAGGATCGTCATTAGTTGATAATTATACAAGAGCATGTTAATGCGGTAAAAATTAGAATAAAAATATAAAAATAGAAAATACTGAATTCGTTACAATTTAAAGTCCATAAATTCTTTTACAGAGTATATAGGATTTTTCAAGAAAAAGTCTTTCAGTCGGCGCCCAAATGTTTCGTCAGACGGTTCAAGTCTGAGAGTAGCGGGTAAACGCTCATAGTAAGTAGGTCCGATGACACGCGGGTTTTTCTCTGCAAGTGCCATGCGTCGAGGGACTGTTCTCAAATGACCAGTACGGCGAAGTGGGATGCCAGAAACATTTACAGTACCAAATGAAGACAGATTTGTATTTAGAAGTGGTTTGTGCATGGCATGTTATGTTCTGGAAAGTGCAATGGTTATAATATAGGCTATGTTGTGTTTGTAATACTCGTATTAAGTTTACTGAATATAACAATGTTTTACTATCATGGTAAATATACCATAACAATATTTACAAAAACAATAGTTTGTTATAAGTACTAATACAAAGTCAAAGATTCATTTATTCCATAGGTAAAATAAACTTACACTTGAAAACGTCACATTTAAGCTATTGCTTGTTCACTACGATAACTTCCCTGAGAAGAACGAGCAAGAAACTCTAGGGATTGCTGTTTTCAAATAAACATAAATGCTATGGAACACACACTTTCAACTTTGTGGGGATTCTGGCGCCATGTCGTCTTTCCACACATCTTTATCTAACTCGTAGTCGTCAATTTTGTAATATGACTTTTCAAAAGATCGAACACAAATAAATTCCTTCTATCTGGGTGGACTCGAACCAGCGACACACCATGCCTCATTGAATAAAAACTTTTATAGATTTCTCACAGATAGCGCTACAGCAAAAATGTCATTAAAATCAATAATCTCAGTCAGAGTCCTAAAAAAACCGACCTCAGAAGTACGTGGAATTACGTCTATTTGCTAAGTTTTATTGAAATATCCCCTAGTTCGCCACTATACTGGACTTGACAATGGAGATAATAAAAATAGGTTCTCACTACGACACTACACAAAGTATATTGAGAGAAAAACGCCTTGAATTGGAGAAATAGCAAAATCAACCATTAAAGTAATTGCTCCTAAATTAAAGTTAGGCGCTATTTATAAAAATGAATCTTCATGCGTGAACAGTCACCCTTCGAGGTGGATGATTTTCTTCAAAATGATATGGGACCACTATGGAAGTACCCCCTTTCCAACAAAAGAAAAGAATCATGAAAATCGGTTCACAAATACCGGAGTTATCGCGTAACATACATAAAAAAAAAGAACATACAGTCGAATTGAGAACCTGCTCCTTTTTTGAAGTTGGTTAAAAACAAAGATATGTTGTTCTTTTCAAGTTCAATTTCATGTCATGTTGCGAATATGTTTATAAATAAAACAGTGTCAATAAAACACATAAAACTTTTAAATACGTGCATTATTAGCTGCCTCCGGGTCACGCCGAGGTCCCAGGTTCGATTCCCGGGCCGGAAGAAATATTTGTATAATAATAATATAACGCACACACTCAACATAGCCCCGCACTAGGGAAACCCTGTGTCGCGGGCGCCATGGATACACACATAGACAACCAGAAATTACACCCAAACTCACGAGAGATATAAATATAGGCCATACAATGCGTTGTATGGCCTACATTTATTTCCCTAGTGAGTTTGGGTGTAATTTGTGACTGTCTATGTGTGTGTCCATGACACGTAGTGCGGGGCTATGCTGGGTGTGTGCGTTATTATTATTATTATAATATCATGAAAGGCGCGTGCGATTGCCCACGCTGTGCCACTCGAGTGTACCGCGAGATTATGCGAATGTGTGCGTCAGTAGTTCCGCAAACGGCGCGCAACGAGCGTGCACACATACAAGACATGCTGATAATTTGGATTGAGTTATACTACTTGCGCAAATGGAAATTGTTTTGATCTTTAAGAGTCTATACCATGGATTCCCAACTTTTTAGCTCACCGCCCACTAAGGCAAGATAAAAAAAACTCAACGCCCAGCACTACAAAAAACAAGAAAAAAAAATTATGTATATGTAGTGTAGTTTATATAGATAATTCAGGTTTAACCCCGTGGACAACATCAACGCCCCCCAATTGCTTCCGAGGCTCTTCCCCCCAGGAATCACTTTGGGAAACTATGGCCTGTACAACCTCAAACAGCTTTGGTTGATTCCGCAACAGTAAAAATATTGAAATTTTTATAGAATTGATATTCAGTTATTTTTATGTGAAATTACTCCACTAGTTGTTATAATTTTAAAGATCGAACACTCAGAAAAAATTCCTTCGATCCGGCCGGGTTCGAACCGACGTCTTCTAGCATACCGTGGCAGACGCTATACCAACTAAGCCACGGAACGAACCAGCGGACGGATAGATGTCGCTACGGCTAAAAAGTCGTTGAAATATTAAGTAAAAGTATTGTATTAATCACTTTGAAAAAAATGTATAGTAAAATTGAGGATACACACTGATTAGTATGCGGTGTGAAAGCACGAAAAACACAAACTTACCTCGAAATTTTACAAGAAAACCGCTGTATTCAATATGTACTTTGCATACACCAATGATTTTTTTTTAATATCTACTGAATTAAGTAGAACACGTATATAGTTTACGATACAATATGCATTTTTCAAAAGACTTATTTCGTTTGTAAGTTTACCATGGCGCAATTGAAAGGGTGTTGGTAGTCACCACTTCGCCATGATAGTTTGGGTTGAGAATGATAAACGAGTCGTGGGTTGGTAAATGACTGTCTTATATTTTGTTTGAGCTACTTATTTGGTACGTGTGTCTTATGCTGATTCACAAGGCTGGCTGATTCCAGTCGCGGTATTCTTCGACGTCGGGGTCACCAGTTTACCAAAAAATAAATTCTGAAATAAAGCCAGTGTGCCGGCCGTTCGACCCAAAAGAAAATGAACCGTATTGGTACGGGAAAAAATTTCGATCGACTCTTAGGTACGGCTTATACTTTAAGACATCAATTTTATTTCGGCATCGTTACTTGCGTGCCTGAGAGCTAGCTGTCAATCTGTCTTCCATTTCTGTTGGTTCTCGTAGGAATATTTGCTAATGCTTTTTCTATAGGCTCTACATTTCAACTAAGGATATGCATATTATTTTTAACCTTTATAAAATCTTTCAGTCTATCTACTAAATTTAATACTAAGTATAATATAATAAGGTTCCAAATTGGTATTCCTCTTAAAATGTAGCTTTCCCACCCAATGTTTTTAATGACATTAGTAGATTGGTGAAAGACGCGACTGCACCGCTACACTTGCGATTTATAGGCGAATGCATCGATGCAAACGCGCGACTGCATCGATACAAACGCGCAAATGCAATTTTCAATTTCATTAAGATGCTATGTTATTTAGAAGAAAAGAATCCTTATGATCGAGGCTTTCGATCAGTATAGTAAAATTACAAGTTTTTTTTCACATTTGGCGGGTACGATTCTCGGTTCAGGACAAGCGATTATTTAAAAATCATTCAATGAAGTGGGAATTGTTATTAAAATCAAAATTAGGTCTTCTTTCAGTAAATATTTCTATCTGCAGTATTTAATGTACTTACCCTCCGTCTAGCATAGCCGTCTGACAGCCTGTATAAGATGGTTTTACTGTGTTACTACAATACATACTTTTTAAGTGTCTAGCAAGCAAGCGCTTGTATTACAACTTTGGTAAGATGAAACCGTGTTCATAGAGGTAAGCCGCGGTCGGCTTACCCTGTGCCTGAAGGCGGCTCGTGTTCAACTTATTGAAATTTACGCTACGGGTTTTACGTTCTGAACCTTGAAATAGCTTGTATACATAATCATAAGTTATGAACCGTCGGTTTTATGCTTTTAGGGTCTCACTTTTTATGTAGGTTAAGTATCGTGCTGCAGAGTAAAAGTATATTACGTTATATTATAAAGTGTCACCACAGTAGAATAAAATTTATATTCTACTAGTTCTAGTCAAAGTCTAGAAGACTACTGAATTTGAGAAATTTTAGGGCCGTCTTTAGTCATTTAGGCAACAGGGCTGTGATATAACAGCTCGACGTCGAAACCGCTAGATTGGTTTACTTCAGCTACTTTCA
>NW_020654684.1:2081800-2087483 GCF_003589595.1 Hyposmocoma kahamanoa
TCGCCGGCTACTCCCCGCCCACCATTGGCGTCGTTTTAGCGACTTAGTCGCTGGATCTAGGGAATTTTATGAATGTTTACTTTTGCGTTTCTTTTTGGCCCGTATCAAAGTTAAAAATAAAGTTATATTAGTATGTGCTATTTTCATGTCTAACGCTGGTAACACCAACGTCGAATTCAGCAAAATGGACGATTTCTAGCTACACTAATCGCATCTGGCCACTAGCGGCTCAGGGGGCACTAACAAGTCGCGTTTGATATCTTATTTCGGAATTGGACTATTTGGTTCATTACACTGTAGTAACAGTCTCAAAATATGAATAAAGACAAAAGGAATTGTGAACTTATTTGCATACTTAAATGAAGGGAACAAGATAATTGGACATAGGCAACCTTTCGGGCACTTTGACAGCAACGATTTGGACCCGAACAAAAATAGTCTCATTCCAATCTATTTAAGAATCTATTTAATCCAATTTATTTAAGTACTTATATACTAGTTATTGCTTATAAAACCTTGGTAGCTTAATGGTTAATCCGGTCTCGCACCTCTGAACTTCTTGGAATTTAAATGCCTAATTTAAAATTTACCATGAGCTTTTCGGTGAAGAAAAACATTGTTATGAAACTACACGTCGAAGAAGGTTCACAACGCTCGGCAAACGTGTGACGTCCCTAAGCAGCATTGGGCCAGCGTGTGGGACTACGGACCCGAGTCCAGCAGTGAAACTTATAAATGGGTTGATGGTGATGAAACACACTTTGATACAATGTAAACTTTAATGTGAATAGATAACAAACTTGTTCTCTGAACGTTATAACTTGGACCTTTCAAGGCGAGAGTGAATAGGCATTATTTAGGTGTGCATGCAGACCTGCCATTTTACCTTATATGAGAGGGTTTTACAGACAAGATCGGAAGAGTCCTCAAGCGTGCGTCCATCTAAATCTATTTCAAGCCCCTGAGGAAGGTTCCTCAGTTCCTGAGACCCGTGAAAAGCAATATCCCCTTACATGCAGGAGTTTACAATCTTGACTGCGAGTGCGGTCTCTCTTATATTGGACAAACGAAGCGAAGTATTTGTACCCGCGTCCAAGAACATATTATTATAGCTGACGTCAAACACCGCCGCATAAATTAGTCTGCGAGCATGCCATGGACAAACCTGCACACTCAATTAACCGCGATAAACCCCAGGTCCTTGCAAAAGAAGTCCGTGATCTATCTTTGAAATTAAAAAAACAATCTAATTTCATCAGGGAAGATGGTTTCTCCGTATCACCAGTTTGGGATCCAGTATTTCCTCTGATGGATCCCAAAGAGACATAAGACTGCAGTACTAATTACGTAACGTAAGTATATTTCAATTTTAATAAAATGTAATTAAAAATTTATATTGGTAAAATAAAATAATTTGTAAAACATATGAAGGGTAAACTTGGTACTTGGTGTAACGGGCTGGTGTCCGCAACTCGACGTCAAGGCGCCTATGAAGGGTAAATTTTAATGTTCTTTGAAAAACATTAAAATAAGGTATTTAATTAATAACTTTTGTAAGTAGAGTGAAAATAGTGTGGTTTGCATCAATATTAGACATAACTGGTTGATGACTTACCACCTCAGTCAACAGCGACCATGGGAACTACGAAAGGTTGGCTTGTTTGAAAAAACAAATATACGCGATTTAAATCAGGAAAAATAGTTTCATTTCCTATGTGTAACAATCGTGAAAACCTAGGAACTCGATACCCTAATACAGAGATAAAAATGTATGTGAAACTACATTGACGCAAACGAGAGAGTAGACTTGAAAGTGCGCTAAAATCGCGAAGGACTATTCGAAAAAATGTCGCCGAGACGGAAGATATGTCACCCCGCTTATGCCGGTGGTTTAATTGTCTTGATAGTCGATTCATGATGATATTTAACAATAAAAATAAACCTGCTGTTTTTACAGCCATCTTCATAAAGTTTCAGGTTTCTCATTAATTAATTCGACACGGCAAAATATGCTTTATTTATTTAGCTTTTATGTTTTAACTTAAATGATCCCGGACACTCGGGCGAGGCTGACTTGAATTTGGGCCACGCGGCGGCCGCGCAGCGACCGCGCTGTTGTATTCACAGGAATTTAAATGTTGTTACCCAGTAAATAGAATTCTCGCCATTAATGTACATAAAGGCGTGTTAACTGGGCGGTAAGGGACAATGTGTACGCTCCTATAATAATATTCTGGGTGACATTCAAACTGCCTCTGTGGCCGAACGGTTAATGCCACACAGAGGTCCTAGGTTCGATTCCCGGGCCGGGAGAAATATTTGTATGGCCTACAGTTATTTCTCTCGTGAGTTTGGGTGTAATTTGTGGTTGTCTATGTGTGTGTGTCCATGGCACCCGCGACTCAGGGTATTCCCAAGTGCGGGGCTATGTTGAGTGTGTGCGTTATTATTATTATTATTATTCAACATTTGGTCAAAGGTTAGTCAAAGAAAAGTTTACGCTAAAGGCTTTTGCGTTAATACTAGCAGGCGGTCTAGACGAATGATGTTTAAAATAAATATTGTAAATGATAAATATGTAGAAATATTTACTCACAAGAAGCAACTTCTAGTGTTCGTCGCTAATTTTCTCAGGGGAATCTGCCTTACGAATGAGTAATAGAGTTTAATCTATGCAACACATTTTTTACCATAATATCCAATGTACACTCCGTCAACGTGAGAAACAAGGACCGTCTTGTACTCCCTATAATAAAAAGCACGATCTTTGACCACAGCACTTGTGTAAAATACTTAAATGGTAATCGATTCAAAGTTCATTTAAAGAAATGGCTAATTGACAATGTTTTCTATAATCTAAGTGAATTTTATAAAGTGACGTCAGATTGTACATCATGTAATTTTATTTTATTTTATGGACGTTTAAATTTACCTTAATTGAATTTTAATTGTTGTAATTTTAATACATTGTACACCCGACTTGGGTAAGAACTGCGAAACAAATGTATTCATACATATGTAACTTTTTAATCTACCAGTTCATACAATTTCAATTTTATTGTTATTCCCCATATAACTAATAGATTTGAGCTTGAATTTGAATTTAAGAATATTGTATGTCTCAAACCTCGCATCAAAACGGCTCGATCCTTTGGAAGCCCGGCAAAGAGACAGGTCCGACGCGTAGTGGCCCCTTAGGGAATTTTATTATTGTTTGTAAGGGATATAAATAGCCGGCATTGTCGTCGTTTGCTATAGTGGCTACGTTGGGAAATATCTCCGCCAGGTGCAATAAAGCTTTGTGGGTATACATGGAAACCGAATTGAATGGCTCTACAATGTATGCGAAAAAAAAACATTTTTCAAACGTAATAAAATGGTCATGGTAGATTGGTTTAGTTTCTTTTACGGTTTGTTAACATTATAAGGAAGTGTAGTGGAGTAATTTCACATAAAAATAATTGAATATCAATTCAATAAAAAATTAAATACATACAATGAATAGCGACATCTCTAGTCGGGGCTGGTAGCTGTAAAGGTGATGTAGGTAAACTGGGCGACGAAATATCATAGATTTCTCGTAGATGGCGCTACGGCTAAAAAGTTGTTGAACAACCAACGATACGACGCAAGCACATAGACAAATTCGTGAGGTCCGTTGGCTCGTTCCGTGGCTTAGTCGGTATAGGGTCTGGCATGGTATGCTAGAAGACGTCGGTTCGAATCCGGCCGGAATGAAGGGATTTTTTCTGAGTATTCGATCTTTCTATCAATAATAGTAACAAATTAAAATCACATAAAAGTAATTGAGTATCAATTCAATAAAAATTTAAATTATATGACAATTTGCTTTGGGTAATTACCAATTTATATTTTTACTTGGACTTTTAGTATGAATTTATTTAATGAAGAGTTCGTCCAGGGAAGTACGTGTAAGTACGCAGTGAGCATTACTACATTCCGGTTGGAAGGGGTATGAGAGCTGGTAAAATTATGAGGCATGTCAACTTATGCTTCAGGTTGACGGGCACAGTGGCAGTGCCCTGAGTGGCACTCCAACTGTTATGGACAGGCGTGTCGCTTACCACCAGGCGCACGACTTGTTCGTCTCTTCACTTGGTATCATAAAAAAGTAGACTAAATAGTAAAATTCAAAACTGTTTACACCCTGATTATACTATGTCATCCTGACGAACAGCCAGCTGTCACTGAAATCAATCAATCAAAAATCTATCTGGACAATAAAAAATCCCATTTACCAAATTAGTCTGACCTTCAATCCAACCAACGACAAACACTGGAGCCTTTGTCCTGCAAAACGTGCAGTTAGAGTAATTTTTAATATGGGCCCCAAAGTGTCTTTGAGAAAGTTTTTAAAAAAAACCATCACAGCACATTTCGATACCTCCAATGAACACTAAGCCAACTTAATTTTTGGACCTGTTCTGTTTTTATTTTGTTTTTTGTTTCTTTTTTTTTACAAAATTCGTTTTTTTTTGTTTTTGTTTCTTTTTTTCACAGAATTCGGGGAGCACAACTAAGATTATATTTATATTAAACCGCCATATTTATTTACTAAGGCAAATAAATATGGCTGTTTACAAAAATAACAGAAGACGACCAAAAAATAAAGATGGCGTAGTGTTCATTGGAGGTATCGATTTACGAAAACGTAATTCGGGGTTAAAATTAATCCTGTTATTATTTTCCACGAAAACGTACCTCAAAAATTACTACCTTTTATTCATCGACTAAAGCCTTTACCTACTTTGTGTTTCTGCCTTATAGTTACTACAAATTACTAATGCAAATTAAGTAGCATACAAGGTAATCATTAGCAAGCTGACCTCACTTAAATGTCCTCAATACTAACTCATATTACGTATGAAAAGGCTTGTTAAATAACAATACAACGGGGCAACCTGATGTTGATGTAGCGTGACTCGCTTTGACCCTCTCTCGCGTGGTAACATTCGTAGTGATGTAGTTTAGTATGTTTGTGGCTACAATTACATAAGTTTTATTGTAAATATACAACAAAATATAATACAATAATTTACTACCATCATACCTATTATTGCTGCTAGGCGGGTCGCTTGGCACCAGTAAAACTTCTAATAAAAAAAAAATATAATAATGTAATTTTATTTCAGACTTCAAAAGGTGGTCCATACAAAAGTGTTAGCTAACCAAAATAACATCTTGAGGAACTAAATTTTAGTATAGTTACAATATGAAAAAACAAAAATATAAAATCACAAACATTAAAACATTCATACTGAAACTTGCAATGAATGTCATTACCGGACCAACATTAGGCTGCCCCAGCGGCTCGCAAACACGCTCGGGATGCGGTTGGGGCTGGCGCGTAGGGTTTTAGAAAGAGAGAAAAAAATATTTATTCCATAAAGAAGCAATACAGCACACATATATTTAACAATTACGAAACATGATTATAAAATGTAAAAAAATCGATATAAAAAGAGGGAAAAAATTACAATTAGATAATACACACAAATAATACACAAACAGGAAGCAAATAACTGTAACAATAAATAATCAAACAATACGCCATAACGTGTGCATGCTGTGCTGCTACAGAATCCGTCATCCACTCAGCTAGGTGTTCTCTCACTGTGCGGCCGGGCGGCGTCGTGGTGAATGTTCACTGATCCCACGGCGC
>NW_020654684.1:2087583-2116500 GCF_003589595.1 Hyposmocoma kahamanoa
AGGTGTTCTCTCACTGCGGCGGTACTGATTTTCAGTGGATCCGGCAACAGGGAACACATTTTTTCGCTCATGCTGTATGGAGTATGGAATTAAAACGTTCTTATAGGATTGGATGCATTCATACTTCAGATTTAGTGGATGTATCATAGAACTAGAAGAGTTTAATTTGCGTGGCACGTATGCAAACAATAGAGTAAAAGCTCTGAGTGCAGACTTCACGTCCCTTCGGTTGGTAACATAAAAAGTCTAGGCCAGCCTGGTGAACCACGCCCAAGTTCTCACCCTTGTCGAGTGGTGGGACATGTGATATCATGTTGTTTACGCAATGTAATGACAACACCAGCCCATAAAACAAACACACGAACGCATATCTCTCAGTGCTCATAAAAGAGCGCGACATTAAATGCCAAAAGGGGATATACGACGCGGAATTAATATGAAAACTTTGATCAAAAGCCAAAGTTTTCCAATCAGTGTCGCACATTGTGCCCCCGTAATTAATGACCAAGCGTGGGAGCATGTATGAGGCATTCTTTTAGTTGTAATTTTTGTGTACTTACAAGTAACCAGCAAGACAAATACGTCCTAGATTTTACAACAAATAACAGACAGCCACACTAATTACCAGGCCCCCAAATTACACTTGAAATCGTCGTACTGATTAAACTCTACCACTCATACGTAAGGCAGATTCCCATGAGAAGAACGATCAAGAAACTCTAGGGGTTGCACTTTGTAATTATACATTTCAATACATTTATCATTACATTATAACATCTTAGATCGAGACTACCAGCAACGGATTTTTGTCATCCACTTACGCAGAAACTGTATAAAGTTTACCTTAAGGGCGCGTTCAAATTAGCCGCTGTTTTCTAAGCGCCTCTGCGCTGCAGCCGCGCGGCGGGCGCGCGTCTGTCGCGTTGCTGAAGTGCGACCAAATTTTTAGTGATGTTCTATCTTTGGACTCAGTTACGCGATGGGTTCTGACGAAGAAACATTACTTTTACTTATTAGAATTTTAAATATTACGTATTAGAATCCGTTCGTTACCTTAATTTTGTTAAAATAATCAGAATTAATACTGGAAGGTTCGGTAATATGACGACAAAAATTCGAAAATTACATTAGAATGAATGGAATCACGTTTATGGAATTATTTCAACTCTTGGAAAGCCTTATTCAATGACAAGAAACCATCTTCGGAAACACTATTTGAGCAGGAGAACGATTTATAATTACGGTGAGGTGAGTAAAAAATCCGGAAACACTGTATTTCAGGGTGTTGTTTTACATTCTCTATAAATTCTTCAATTCGAGTTCATCCTCGAGCGTGACGCCGCACGACAGTCGTCGAATCTTATCTCTTAAAGATACTCTGGGATAGTAAATTGCCCTAACCGCACGTTTCTGCAGGACAAAGATTCAATTAATATCGGCGGCACTACCCTAAAGCAAAATGCCGTATGTCATTAAGCTGTGTAAAAGTAGTAGAAGTAAATAAATTATTGCAATTATAACATTTGCAATTCTGCTAAAATCTAATTGCAATCACCACACAACAAATTTTTGTCTCGTTTAATCTGAGGTCGTCAGAATATATTGTTCTCAATATTTTATTTTACTAAATTTTAATAGCATGTTGTGCTTCTTCTTCTTCTTAGAGTGCCTCTTCAATTCTGAAGGTTGGCCGTGAGCTTCCTGCATTCGTCTCTATCAGCAGCCAACCCAAACAGCTGTTCGACGGAGGCAATGCCGGTCCACTCTTCGTCCAGTCTTTCTTCGCCCAGCGCGTCTGTTTTTTTAGCTGTAGCAGCGTGTACGACCAAGATTGTTTTTATTACCATTATATATAATAATAATAAGAACAATAATAATAATAATAATAAATTCAAAATTAATCTTTCAGGACTTGGGAGAGGCGAGAGTCTAAAATAGATATAATAATAATAACGCACACACTCAACATGGCCCTATGCTAGGGAAAATTTTCGTAGGGTTATTTATCAACGATATCTATGTAGTAGCGTGCTAGATGCTGTGTTCCATACAGACGCTGTGTTTCACTGATGTAGGATGAAGACAAAAACACTTCATTATCCTAGATTACTAAGCATCAGAGTGTTCTGACTATACAATAATAGAGTAGGGACAATATCATTATGAATAAAATAGTTACTATTGTATAAATTTTAAAAATATAATAAATCACTTTCGATGCATGCCTTGCCGCAAAGCAATGTGAATAACATAGGTATCATCAATATTTTCAACAACTCGACTGTATTCTTTTCTTTTACTTATTCATTTTTCTTTTTATGAAATGTATTCTGCAACTAATAGCTACTTTGCCTAGGGCTTTACGTTAATTCCCTAACTATGAATAAATGTCATTGGTAAACACTCAACTGCCTGCCTAGCTCATTCCCAATAGGTATAGACTGTCACGTCTGCCCGCTGTACTATGGTACTGATACTCTTTGACAAAAATTCAACACTAAAACAAAACACTATCCCCGTTGATAGTATTTTGTTTGGAATATGTAGTTACTGTGAATATTCTTGTCTGTAGAAGTAG
Organism: Hyposmocoma kahamanoa; assembly: GCF_003589595.1. Classification (NCBI taxonomy): domain Eukaryota; kingdom Metazoa; phylum Arthropoda; class Insecta; order Lepidoptera; family Cosmopterigidae; genus Hyposmocoma; species Hyposmocoma kahamanoa. Next base: position 2,090,162 of record NW_020654684.1, read on the forward strand.
CAGTCGTTGATATTTATATATTTTTTGTGAAAATATTCTACTAGTTTGTTGTCGAAAGACTGAACAAGCACAAAGATAAATTCCTTCGAACCAGCTACTATTTCGCCAAACGAGATCAATTCGAAAATCCGTAAGGCTGTATTCCAGAAAGTAATGAGTGTACGGCGCTCTTTGTAAATAGACATTTGTGATATTGATGAAAAACGTAATCAGTAGAAACAACATGAAAAAACTAAACGGATCACAACCATGAATTTCTGTCATGCAGGTACGTTTTTCAACCTTTTGTATAAAGTAGTCACTTTGGTGTAATATTGTCACATATAGAAAATAACAACGTTTCAGGAAAGAGGCTTACAGATTCTACGAATGAAATTAATCCAAAACATTTTATGTTTAAATACGAGATTTCACATATACGTAATTTATTTCATGGTACGTATTATTTTTGGTCACATTGTCAGGAAAGAAGCGGGCACAAACTGGAACAGTTAATAGTTACCGAACGGATCAGATGGTCCGAATTTGTACTGCTTGGACTGTTTCCACAGGGGAGTCAAGACCCTCAGTGATGAGGAATACGACGCGAGTAGAGCTCCTTGTGAAAGGGTTCGTCCAGGGAAATACAGTCAATTTACCTATTTCTGCCACCTAGTAGTAATGTGTGCATTACTGCGTTCTAGTTTTGAAGGGTAAGGGTGCTGGTGATATTACAGGCACATGGGACTTATCAACTTATGTCTCAGGGTGACAGGCGCAGTGGCAGTGTCCCTCAGATCTTTGCGATCTTCAAAGCTCTGAGTGGCACTGCAACTGCTATGGACAGGTGTGTCGCTTAACAACAGGCGCACAGGTAGTCCTGTCACTTGGTATCATAAAATAGATCACGTGTCTTTATTATGTGAAGCGTACGAAGTTTCACGATACTTTTAGGAATATTTCTGATATTAAATTAATTGTGTGACGACAACTTTCACATACAGTTTATTTTATTCTACGTATTATCATTATCTATAACAAATTTTAGTGAAAAATGTTCTATAGTTCTTAACTTAGAATAATAACGCATAGAAACCTAGTCCGCACACGCTAAATGAGGCAAATTGAAGCGCTCCCAATGGGCCTACACGAGCGGGCGGGCCTTCAGTGCTCAAGGTCAACTTGCACCGCGAACAGCTCTAGAATTTTACCTAAAAATCACGAAATGTACGGTAAATGAGTGTAAAAATACGTCACACAAACATAAAATGGATAGTAACATCACATTCCACAAGGAAAAAACGCGTTTCAACTTGTATTTTTATATAAATATTCACTAACACCGAAAATTAACCTACTACTAAAACTAGCCTACATGAATTTGATTTTTGGCTCACTTGTGACAGTTCGTTTGATATGAAACTATCATTCTATGCGTTATTATTCTAAGGTTCTTAACATAAAAGTAAATTAGGTATTTTTAAATGTACTGTGACACCAATGGTCCATATTTTTCAAGGAATTTAGACGTCGGAAATGAAATATTTTTTTCGGATCTTAATTGCTTGTAGGTACTTGTAGCGTCAGTCAGTCGTCACCTACTTACAAAGAGACCGAAACGTTAGTTTGTTTGAAAAAGCAAATATGGGCGAATTAAATTCCAAGGAAATAGTTTTGTTTCCAATGTGTAGATATTATACGTGTACCAAAGAACTCCTCTCACGTAAGCAAAACAAAATCTATGGTTAAGAGGGCACGTGGCATCTGCGATAGTTGGTATCTAGCCTTGAGCATATCAAGCAAGTCCTAAATGCAAACAAGTTGAAAATTCCACATCAATAATACAGACGACTAGAGATGTGAAACCACCAACAGTCGAGCGAAGACCTCCCATTTTACCTTACGTATGAGTTTTTTTTTTACGTTACAAACAAGATCGGAAGAGTGAGAAGACATGCGTCTACCAAGACCGATTTCAAGCCAATAAGGAAAATATCTCAGTACCCAAAACCCGTAGAAAATGCATCATCATTTGAAAAACAAGTATAAGTTTTACATAAGTACCTAAATAGATTAAATGAGGGTAATTTGACCTAAAACACGTTCGAAAACGCAAACGAATTCGGTTGTGGCACTAGCCGGCCGGCGTATGCTCGTGCTGCTTTTTGTAAAACGTCCTAACTTGCAATAATAGGTATTGATGCTATTGAACATTCAACGATATGCCAACAGAGTAAAGATTAAATTATATTAACAGACCAGAATATCTTATTTTATTTCTTTTTAAATTTGAAACTACGACCAATCATTATCAAGATTGCATAGTGTTTCAAATTATAAATGTGTGAGTTTTGGCGACAGCGGTTCTGATAGTACTCGAGGAAGCGTTTTTAATCCAAAAGAAAATTATATTATTATTTATTTTATTGTTATTGTACCTTGTAATGTCACCTTACAGGATGCAGGAGTTTATGAGATTGACGGCGAGTGCGGACTGCGAGTGCGTGCCCCTGTTACGTTGGACAAACGAAAACGAAACGCTTCTATCAGCATCGAAGAACATAATTAGCTGTCAGCACCGTCTTTATTGACGTGTTCAGTAACATTGGCAGCACTGGTGTGGGACCCATTTGCCCATCCCATCTCCAACACACCAGCAAGAGGGCTGGCTCCGCAGCTGAGCCAGTGGAAATAAAGAATTGAAATTAAATCAAATGTGTTCTCATATGATGTTTTCCTCATAAATCTGTAAACGAGATATGGACGAATTATTTATATCGTCTAGAAACTTCATCTAGCTTAATGCTACATTTCTGGAGCCACAAACTAGCGTTATGAACAAAGTTAATGTTTCGAGAACAATATAGCATTAAAAGAAAAATATTATAGTCACCTATAGCATGTAGGTAGAGATACGTCAGTAGAGATTGACTATGTGACAGATATATCTTGTAAATCTGACTTCAATTACCTGATGGAATGACTATCATCCCTTGAAAGATGGGCCGGGTACTGGTGTGAGACGCCACGTGTGCCGACACACTCGCCCCATCTCATCTCCAGCACACTAGCTTTCTTCTAGCCTTCTTGGCTGGCTCCTCAGCTAAGCTGGAGGATAGAATAAAAGTAATAAGTACCAGGATCTCGGCTTCGACTACCTATTTGCACCCTTTGGAGTAAAAACCCTTGGCTCTTGGGATCCCGGTGCCCTTCATTTGTACAAAATGTTATCCAAAACATTACAAGACTGTCTTGAAATCCGAAGAACCGCCAGCTACCTTGCCCAACACATTATCTAAGATTTTATTGCATCATGGAGACTCTATATAAGGAAGGACTCTTTCACAAAGGCTCTACTGCTACTAAAATGTATTATTCCTCCTCTTCCCGTCGTATTTCTCGCTACTGAGGCTCGTGACTCTTCTGTAGAAACAGTTTCTACATGACGACGATGTGTTATCCATAGCGGTATTTGGCATAGTGCAGTGGATCATGGAGACTCATGCCAAGCTGTACAAACCGATATTCGGATGATTACCGTCGATCCATCTGGTAATAAAGTCAAAGTCAAAGATTATTTATTCCATAAGTGAAATAAATTTACACTTGAAAACGTCACATTTAAGCTACTGCTCGTTCACTACGCTGACCTCCCTGAGAAGAACGACCAAGAAACTCTATGGATTGCTCTTTTCAAATAAACTTGAATGCTATGGAATATCTTTGAATCAAATTTGTGTGGATTCTGGAGCCGTGTCGTCTTTCCATACATCTTTATCTAACACGTAGTCTTCAATTTTGTAATATGATTTTTCGATCAAAATGTTTTTAATGTCGTTTTTAAACTTAGGAAATGATAAACTCAATATATGCTCCGGAATCTTATTGTAAAAACGTATACAGTTTCCCATAAAAGAGTTGTTTACCTTGGTTAAACAAAATCGTGGTACTATGAGTTTGGACTTAGCTCTAAGGTTAATATTATGGATATCTTCTTTCTTATTGAAATTACATTTATATTAATTTTATTTTTTCGGGCATATAAAATATTTGAGTGAATGTACTGTGATGCCACAGTCATGATACCAGTCTCCTTAAACTTTTCTCTGAGAGAAACCCGAGAGCCTAGACGGTACACAGAACGAATCGCTCGTTTTTGCAATACAAATATGGTTTGAATATCTGCCGCTTTACCCCACATGAGAATCCCGTAGGACATTATATTATGAAAGTAACTAAAGTAACTATTAACTGTTCCAGGTTGTGCCGTTCTTTCCTGGGAATATGACCAAAAAAATTAAGTATCCTATGGAGCATAAGGTGGATAGATAGCCGGGTATATAGAAATTTATTATTAATATAGTAAAAAGCCTATCGAGTCCTACAAAAAACTCATGTCAAAACAGCGAAGCGGTAAAAAGGGTGCCTAAGGGGTCCTTGTCAATCAGATGTCACGCGCAGACTACACATAAGACAGCGTTTAATAGAGTGTGTCACTGGCTGGAGATACGTTGGACAGGATTGATAGATAGGACCCATTTAATAAAGATTATCATGCGGAAGAAGAAATACAAACAAATACATGACCTTGAGTTTAGGAAATGTCAGAGAGTCACCTTCTGTTCTTAAACCATTGGACGTTACATTGATACAGGCAGGTGTGTCACTAATCAACAGGTCTTTATGGGCTGATCGAAGATCACCGCAAAGCTGTGTACACGGGAAGGTAACTGTAATAGTATTTGAGGGCTTTTTTTAAGATGTCTGTGTAGTTTGGTATTATAATGATGTAATAAGACACCTTTACGATTCTCTAATGCTGGGTGTTTTTCTTGAATTATAAAAAAACTTAAAACTTTCCTATTCTTAAAATGCGCACTAAGATATTATTTTTAAATGGATCATAGGCAATATAACATTTTAAGAGGGCGCAGAGGAAAAAATCCTAATCTTCGATTTCATTTTAGAGGGGTATATCCACTTTAAAGTTAAAAATAAAATATTGTATGAGTAACTACACGATATATTCAAGCATAGACATTAATCAGAAACATAAAACAATAAAGTTTCCTCGATAGATAAAAATCACGAAATGACCTCTAATTTCCACATTTTTTCGATTTATCCTCGAAATGCAGGCTATTAGGACAAAAATTAGATAATTAATTATATTTATGCATGATCGACAACATTCACTACGGATTTTTTTAAATTCCTTTAGTTTTAGAGTTATTCCGCTAAAATGAATTTGGTACTGTTAATGCGCAAAATTCAACATCTTCTGTCGCAGACCACGCGAACTTCAGGCATATATTTCTTTCACAAATTTTTCAAAAACTTTTTTGGCATGCTCCCTCTTAAGTAAAAACAATTTTTTTTATCGAGTTTACGCGTTTGTTAGTCATTGTCGACTGTCAGCCATGACCATGGAACCTGTAAAGAACTCGAAATATTGTTTTATATTCTGTTTTGAAAATAGAGTAAAATGACAACTACGCAAAAGTGTTGCCCGCTTGCAAGCAGCTTATTGCAGTCTATAAAATATTCTATCAACTATCAACTGAATGTTGTGATTTATGCAATATGTAGTCGAACTTGTTTCTTTTCAATTCGTCCAACTGTAGAGCACAAGTTCATTTAAATAGTCAATTTTTGAAAGGTCATACATTCATACACTACATTTAGAACAATGTCTATTAAAAATACAAATAGGCGTATTTTAAAGTTGATTTCGATACAAATAGGCCAACGGTCAAAATAGGAATAAAGAAGGCAATAACGCAAATAGTAATCATTAGAGAATTGTAACATTCACAATACAAATTTTTTGGTTAAATTTTCCATTCTTCTACAATCTATCGATAAAACTGTCGACAACAACTACATGACTATTTAAATTTTTATGAAAACTGGCAACCCTGCAAATAAATCATTTTACTCCGTCTTGAAAAAAGACAGACTGTAGTGGTAAAAGTTGCACGAACTTTTTGGCTCCAAAAGTATTTGTACCTAATTTGTTAACACCCTGCATATAGTATCTTCAACACGTTTCAACATCAAACATGGTGTCGTTGAACATTGAAGCAGTGTAGAAGCACTAGGTCCAGCTCTGAGCAAACTATGGCGTATTCAAGCTTATGAACTTTCCAATCTCGTACTATGTAAAACAGGGCACAAGTATGTAGTCCAAAACTGAAACTCCAGCCTTTGTCTAATGCTTTATGCTGTTGTCACCCGTTAGCCTGATTAATTCCCACTTTAGTCGACACTTTGGTTACAAGCTAAGTTTGAACAAAGGTGTTGGTTAGTATAGTTAATAGAAAATGAAAATGACTTTCTCAGTTTAAAGTCGGATTAAAAAGTAAATTCCAATCGGTTAGAAGTAACATTTTCAATTAGATACGTCAAAAGAATGGCGTTTGTTAATTACTGCATAGAAACTTAATTTAGATATTTATATAAAATATACAGGGTGCAACAAAAAGATTGAAGTTATTTCTGCTGGTGATAACAAAATTTAAAATTCATGAAAAAATAATTTGAAAAAGTTACAAGTGACAAGCCATAAACCGTAATGGTTAAAAACAAATAAAAACAAATACATTCACATTTGATAAAATGACAATTAAATAATAATAACAATGCACGAGACAATCACACCTAGTCTCAAACCAGGGAATTCCCTGTGCTACGAATACCAGAGCAACGAAATGCACAAGCACAGATCCAATTTAAAAAAAAACCTTTGGTCCTACGGGAATCAACACAGGTACAGCGGACTGTAAAATTGAAGCCTGGGTTTTAACGAAGAAAAAGCAAAAAAAAATCAAAGAACCACTTACAGTTTATTTAAATACATAAACAAGGCATGAGTATGACAGGAGCATGAAAAAGCAAAAAAAAATTGACAAATAGAAAAGGCGCCAAAAATAAGAACATTCAAATTTAGAATTAAAACAAAATAAACTGATAAAAAAGATTATAACAAAAGAGTTGCGCAATGTAAACCATTGGACCCTCGGGTCTTCAGCCAAAATACAATTATATATCTTCAATATTCATGAACAAGACAACACATAAGGTCATAAATGAAAAGAATCGCGGGAAAGCTCGTCAAATAGCCATTGTGAAAAGCTTCGTTTGAATTTCGACAATGATTAATTTGCTTCCCCGTGTTATTGTGAATGTCTGTTCGGATTTTTTTTATGAAATTAAGTCGTGCAGTCACAGCGTTACTCATGGCTATAAATCACAAAGACCTGAGGGGCGTGCTCTTTACTTGCCACCCTGCGATATAGGTAAAGCCGACAAGTTCCATATGCCTGTAATTTCACCACCACTCTTGGCGTTCTTAATCGGAATGTAGTAATGCTCACATTACTATGGTGGCAGCCCTGAACAATCTCTTTGTACACACGGCTCAAATTGTGTGGAAAACCATGCGGGGAATGCAAACGTTGCTTTCCTTCGATTTGTGGACTCTATTATGAATAAATAAGTATGGTTGATTGGAACAAATGAGAGTACGTAAGCTCAATACCTCTTGAAACCAACCGCTTTGCCGTCTTGCCGGTGAGTCGAGCGATCTCGGCTCCTTGCCTCAACCAGGGACCGATTCTTGATGTTACAAGTTTACCAAAACATACGTTCACTCTTAGAATAATAACGCATAGAATGATAGTTTCATATCAAACGAACTTTCACAAGTGAGGCAAAAATCAAATTCATGTAGGCGTAAGCAACTTGTCTCTACGCTCGTCGGTACGCACACAAATATACAAAAATGATGCCATGGAATAACATTTCCTTCAAAAGTGTAGTATAAGTAGTGTCTATTTTATGTTTGTCTGACGTATTTTTGCACTCATTTACCGCACATTTCGTCATTTTTAGCTAAAATTCTTGAGCTGTTCGCGGTGCAAGTTGACCTTGAGCACTGAAGGCCCGGCCGCTCGTGTAGGCCCATTGGGAGCGCTTCAATTTGCCTCACTTAGAGTGTGTGGTTACGCGCGCGGCCTTTGTCGCATTCGGTGAAATTTTCCACTGCGACGCGAGTATTTTCTTCTTCGTCCGCTAGATGTCACCAGTTGGGTGACCTTATCTCACTCTTGCGTGCAAGTAAGGTATATGCGGGCATGGGATGAATTAAGGAAGTAAATGTTGATCCAACCAAACCATTGCTAATACGATTCAAAGATGTCTAAATGTCGCGATGTAAATTCAAATACCGTTTTCAGATTTGTGGTCGAAATCAACAAATTCTATTCATTTAAAGAATAAAATTGACATATACGATGATACATATATTAAAAGCACCCTATTTTCAGAGTTCCGTAAAACAAGATATTATGTATATTCCACGAAGACAAACGTTCCGCAAATCTCTAAGCCAATAACCCTTTATTACGTTATTATTTGTACCATTATTAGTTTAGGCTGTCCGAAACATGCCCAAACTCGCATGATATAATACGGACGAACAAACAAACACATTGTTTACCATTCATTAGTTCTTAACGGCGCGCCACGTAAAGGAAAAACAATGATATTATTTTCAAGACATATTGTCAGTCGATTTACTGGACGCGGACAGGTGTAAGGGTCCCACCCAATTTACTCTGCCTCCTCTCTCCCGAAATGACGAATGTCAAGCGTAGAGTATAGATTGTCCAAGCGTCATAAAAATACTTCGAAAACAATATTTTATTGTGGAAATTTGACCTACCAAGTTTTTTTTAACTGGAGTCTTTGCTTAATATAGCAGCAGAGGCTCCTTCTTAAATAGTTCGTCCAGGGAATTACTGCCACTTATTTCTACCGCTAAGCAGTAATGTCAGTATTACTGTTTCGGTTTTGAAGGGTAAAGGTGCTGGTGCAATTGCACTCACATGGAACTTGTGAACTAACGTCTCAGCGTGTCGGGCGCAGTGGAAGTGCCCCTCAGATATTTGGGATTTAAAGCTCTGTGTGACACTGGCGCACGACTTGTTCTTGCCATCATTTGATATTATTAAAAATTAAAAAATGCATTGAAACAATTTGGATGATGACAAGCTAAGACCAAATTATCTTTATTTATATTTTTAACATTTGTCAAAATCAAGACTCAGCGTAATGATGCTGTGGGTACTAATATACTTACATACGTATGTGTGTTTATTATGTATGTATATTATATATGTTTTTGTTATTTATTTTATACCATAGAAATTAACTATTGGCTTAAACAGAGTTTTGTTATTCTTTTGTAAGTAAGTATAACACCAACCCATTCCATTTTTTCTGTTTGCCCTTAATAAAAATAACACGTCACTAGTATAATATATCAAATATAAATACGAGTTATCTCTCCTTCATCACGCATAACAAATAACAACAGAAGAACGAATCAATTGTTTTGCATGTTTAATAGTGTTTTTCTTTAAGAATGTGAGTAAGATACTTGGAAACTAATTTGCTATTTAGCGGAATTTTTACATGTTATAAGATAAAGGAGGCAGTACCGTGTATTCTAAATGAAACCCGTTACAGGTATATTAAAAAGATATTCAGAACAAAACAGGTAATTTGTTGATATTTGATTATCACTAATATCAGGTTTCTTACCACGGTATGACTTCTTTTTATTTTCCCGATATTTCGGAACGGTTGCACGCTCCATGGTCACGGGTTGACTGCAGTCAACCGCAACTTAAAAGCTTAAATACTACTAAATAAAACTAGGATTAAATTATATAAAATTAGGTCCACGCGGCAGGGTACCCAAAATGCTGGCAGCATTCCCCCTTTGTATGGTTATGCTAATGCGTTGGGCAAGGTAGGTGTGTAGCGGTAGCCCTTGGGTTTCCCAGACAGTCTATTAATTTTTTGGATAAAATTTTGTACAGATGAAGGGTTCAGGGGTTTCGACTCCAAAGCCTGTAAATAGGTAGTCGGAGCTGACATCCTGGTAATTATTACTTTTTATTCTTTCCTGCAGCTTAGCTGCGGAGCCAGCCGGCTCCAGCTGGTGTGCTGGAGGTGGGATGGGGCAAGTGTGTCGGCACACATTGGCATCTCACTCCTGTGCTCAGCCCATACTCCAGGAGATGATAGTCATTCTGTCAGGTAATTAAAGTCAGATTTACAAGATATATCTGTCACATAGTCAATCTCTACAGACGTATCTCTACCTACATGCTATAGGTGACTACAATATTTATCTTTTAATGCTATATTGTTCTCGAAACATTAACTTCGTTCATAACGCTAGTTTGCGGCTCCAGAAATGTAGCTTTAAGCTAGACGAAGTTTCTAGACGATATAAACAATTCGTACATATCTCTTTACAGATTTATGAGGAAAACATCGTAAGAAAACACATTTGATTTAGACTATAACTAGTAGTTATTACAACAAAAGCGCAACTCCGGTCCCACGATATCTCGGCCATTTTGGGAAAGAGTTCCTCCAAGGAATTACTGCCACTTTACCTATTTCGGTGCTGGTGAAAAGTCAAAGTCAAAGTCAAAGATTATTTATTCCATAGGTAAAATCAATTTACACTTCAAAACGTCACATTTAAGCTATTGCTCGTTCACTACGCTGACCTCCCTGAGAAGAACGAGCAAGAAACTCTAGAGATTGCTCTTTTCAAATAAACTTAAATGCTATGGAATACACTTTGAATCAAATTTGTGTGGATTCTGGAGCCATGTCGTCTTTCCATACATCTTTATCTAACACGTAGTCTTCAATTTTGTAATATGATTTTTCGATCAAAATATTTTTAATGTAGTTTTTAAACTTAGGAAATGATAAACTTAATATATGCTCCGGAATCTTATTGTAAAAACGTATACAGTTCCCCATAAAAGAGTTGTTTACCTTGGTCAAACGAAATCGTGGTACCATGAGTTTGGACTTAGCTCTAAGGTTAATATTATGGATATCTTCTTTCTTATTGAAATTATGTATATTTTTATTTTATGAAATTTTAAATTTGAAAAAAAAAATTTGAAATTACAGGCACATGGGACTTGTAACTTATGTCTCAGGGTGACGAGCACAAAGGCAGTGCCTCTCAGATCTTTGTGATATAAACCGATGACTAGTACTGCAATTGTTATGAACAGGAGTGTGACTTATCACCAGGTGGGCGACTAGTTCAAAAATCACACATTTCGGGTTAGGGCTCACTAAACACCAGTGCCACAGTCCAATTATGGCTGTGGCATAAGCCGAATGAGGTCCTTTTGCGTCATAACTACACAAACTACAGTTTTTTCAATATAATATCAAGTGACGGGATGTACAAATCGTGTCCATAACAGTTGCAGTGCCACTCAAAGCTTTAAATCCCAAAGATCTGAGGGGCATTGCCAGTGCGCCCGTCACCCTGAGACATAAGTTGACAAGTCTCAAGTGCCTGTAATGTCACCAACACCCTTACCCTTCTAAACCGGAACCTAATGCTAACATTACTGCTTGTCTCCAGAAATAGGTAAGGTGGCAGTACTTCCTTCGACGAAATCTTTCACAAGGCGTTCTAGTGCTGCTAAAATTGCTGTCGTTTTTTGGTTATTGTTTGTTTTATTTTTTATTATTATTCGTTTTTGGTTTGTTTTATTTCACTTTCTGTTGTTCTTTTTTTGCTTTTATATATTTTTTAATTTTTTCTATTTTGTTTCGTTAGTTCAAGTATTCTAAGAAAATATAATATATTTCCAACGTCTTTTATTTGTATTTCAAAGACGCTTTATACCGGTACAATAGTAGCAGCAACAAAACGTATGTCACCATTGTCCACTTCGTTCACGTACACAGCAATAATCTTAAACGCGAGGACGGTCTCAAAGCAGAAACGGCGGATTACGGGGTCCAATATTTCAATACAAACCCCTTAGGCTCCTATGGGATCTCTCTGAACAATCGAGTGCGAAGGCTCGTAATGCTATGTAAATCCGACTCGGCCGCGCAATCTGCTGCAATATGCACCTGCAAACTGTACAGAGTAGCTAAGGCTACCAGAAATTACTCCCTTTTCGATCTCCAACTGACTATGTCGTCTTTAACTATCTAGTTCGCACCCATAATGTAATTAGGCCACATCTGCAAAATAACAACTTTTTATAAGATGTTCAAAAATTCTACGACGACCTCACACAAACTAGCTCGTTAATTTCAAAAGGGAAAATTTACTACCAAACTAGCTTTGAAAAAATACTTGACTACATTGTAAAATAATTACTTTAAATGGATATCTATTGACTCAAACGAGTTATTGAACCGATCGCTGTTAAGAATTTGAACTGCTTAAAAATAATTTAAAAAAAACAAATCAGCCATCTTTATTTGCTTTCATACATCAATATTCGCCATTACTCTTTTCACCAGAACCCGAAAAATCTCTAGTTTTTTATTGTATTTATTTTATGATATCAAGTGACAGGGTGAACAGGTCATGCGCCTGCGTCCGTCACCTGGAAGCATTTTGTTAACAATTCACATGCGCCTGTAGTTTCACCAACACTCTTCAAAACCTGAATGCAGTAAAGCTCACATTACTACCTGGCAGCAGAAATAGGCATGGCGGCAATGCTTCCCTGAACGAACTTTGTCCTTTAGCTCCTATGTCCTGGACCTATTCGTCAACGGATTTCGGAATTTGAAACTCGGTCTTTAGTTTGATACAGAGCATAACACGCTCTATTGCTCTCTGTGCACAGCGTGAGCGTCCATGTTTCGGGATCATAATTCGGAGTGAGCCGAACACATATCCGCTCACGCGATGCGCTCCTCCTACCGCAAAATGGCGGCTATTTGGTTTCGCAAAATAGAAAAGTATTCAGTTTAAATACAAGTTTTTATAAATAAAAATTATTATTCTGCATTGCAAAATAAATACCCTCCGTACTACCAACAAAAACATCTCAAATAAAATGCAGTAATACACCGCCAATCCTGCACTTAAAAAGCACTAATTAAATTTTTGGTGTACTTGGATAAATATGATAGTATTCCGTTTGAGTGGTTCTAACGTTTACCATGAAATTACTCCTTAAAGTATAGTTTATAAACATTTATATTCAGAGTAAACTTAAAAAACGCTACTTACGGTATGTTTTCAATAAATAAACACCGAAATCACCAGCCCAAACAATAACACACACGATGGTCGTGACGTATTTTTGAAGTTGTTTATTTTTTTTAAATGACAGACCCAGGCATTAAAAACTTTATGGTTTGCTAGAGTAGTTACCGAAATAACAATTAATATCAGTTCTTTTACCTGTTATAACTTCGATATCCGATAAATCGGTATAAAACCATCACCGGCACCTCTAGGTGTGGTATGCGTCTACAGCTGCATGTATCGCGTGAGCGGATAGTCTCATCCCAAGCACTGTGGATTATTAATCGATTTCAGGATGCCATCCCGCTTACCTTGATGGCAGTACTTCCCTGGACAAACTCTTTCACAAGAATCTTTACTGCTGGATTCAAAACCTTTTTAATCGATCGAAACTTCACCAGGCATCATTCATCTTCAATGATCTACCAGCCCAGAATTAAAGTCATATCAAACAATGAACAAAACTCTATCAAAAATCAGATTTGCCTGACTATAAATTATTATTACATGCGCTACCGCGACACAAAGAGTGTCCCTTCTATTAATCTCGTTATTAAATAACCAAGCACTTTGTTCTAATTGAACCACTTTAAACCACTCTGCAGGCATGTACATCAAAGTTCTGCAAAATTTATATTGTTTCTTAATTTCTTTACCGGCACTCAAGAGTATGAGCCGTTATAAAATTGCTATCCCTATTTCACTACCTATCTAGATGCTTTACTAAGGATGCAAGATTAATACACCCTTAACCAAATGTATTTTTTATGATGTCAAGTGACAGAATGATTTCACTCAGAACGTTAAATTGCAAATAGTAAGAGGCACTGCCAATGCGTCCATCACCCTAAGGCATAAAGTTGAGTTATACGCGATGCTTATTTCGTAAAATTATGACAGCGCCATCTATACGCTCTTTGGCGAAACTAACAGTTGACACTAGACTATACTTCCGAATTCACAACGTGACTATCAAGAATCAGCTTGTTTTATTTATTTTTCTTCATGAAAATGCGGAATAATTATTGAAAACAATGTAATTTTAATAGATTTCATCGAATTTAATAAAATTACCTACTTTTCTTTTTTAACATTCAAAATTATTTGAATGTAAATAACATTAAGTGCTTATAGTTTTGTCAATAACTTCCGGCAAACAAATGGTCGTGTACCAACCACTATTCGCGGTACAACGATTCTCCAAAGCAACAGTAACCACGTGTCCAGTTTATTAATTTTTATTATATTAACTGCCTCCGTGGCCGAACGGTTACCATGCCGGACTGCCACGCAGAGGTCCCAGGTTCGATTCCCGGGCCGGGAGAAATAGTTGTATGGCCTACAATTATTTCTCTCGTGAGTTTGGGTGTAATTTGTGGTTGTCTATATGTGTGTCCATGGCACCCGCGACACAGGGTTTCCCTAGTGCGGGGCTATGTTGAGTGTGTGCGTTATTTATTATTTATTTATTAAAAAAAGAAGCAATTATCCACTTAGAGGCACTTTGCACGCGCGCCACTTTTATTGGTTTCGGCTCAACTCGAAAGGCTCATACGCCTGATTCCGCTTTGTTTTGGGATCGTAACCATAACTATGTCCCACACCAAATTTGACACCCCTTCGTTGAATCTGGTAATCATGGCATTGCACCAAGAGACGCGATCCGTTTTTTAAGCCTCAGTTAAATTGTATGGGATCCACCAAGACTACAGCTTTCTCACACCCAAATGTTTGTGTAGTATTGATTGTATTCGACACATGCCTATGCCTAAAGATGCCCGAATCTCATGGTATGTCACACGCCTGTCTGTTTTGATCATACGGCGCACAGCATCGATATTTTTGTTCTTCACAGCAATGGACGGGCGACCACCACGAAATTCGTCACTGAGATTCATACGACCGCGTTCGAATTCTGCAAACCAGCTATAAATAGTCGTCTTGCATGGTGCTTTATCGTCAAAGGCGGTCTGAAGCCGAGCGAAGCTCCACTGAGCTGTTAGATTACACTTAAATTCATAGAAAATCATACTACGAAAATTTTCACGAGTTAAAGTCATGGTGATGTAGACAATCAATTTCTAAAATGACGCCACTGTAAAAACAAGTGACAGTCATTTGAAACAAACTGTATTCTACAGCCAAAGAGTTCCATTTTCAAATGTTGTAGATAGGTACTTGACCAATGCAAGGGAGAGGAAACCCAGTCTTGTCGAGAGTCCATGGTTAGCCGTTTAGATTTAACGCTCAAGACAGTCTCTGATTGGGGCGATGCCAATCTTGTCAAATTTAACGCTGCCAAAACGCAAGCGTGTATATTCTCCACTAAACGGAGTCCCTTTGAGCTGACTCCGACTTTCGTGATTTATCTGTACCTATAGCCAACCGTCTCCAGATACTTGGAATGGACCTGTCGTCCAATCTGAACTTCGGCAGATACATTGAATCCATGGCCAAAAATGCAGCCAGGAAGCTTGGCATCCTCTCCAGGGTGAGGCGTTACTTCACACCGGGACAGTTGCATCAGCTGTATCAAGCATAAGTCCGGTCGTGAATGGAGTACTGCTGCCACCTTTGGGATGGCTCTACTACATACCAACTAACCACCTTGGATTTAATTGATAATTGTACGCTTGAATTAGTAGAGATGAAGCTGCAGAGCCTTGAACACCGCCGTAAAGTTGCTAGCTCATCGGTATTCTACAGGATATGTCACGGAGAGTGTGCGATGGAATTAAACGATTTAATTCCGCCTTCCCCTTTCCATCATCGGGGGACTAAGCGTCAACTTGACTTCCACCCCTATGTTGTGGATATTCCAAAGATTCGCACGAAGCGCTTCCACATTTATATGGCGAACGGCTATGGAGTGGAATTCCCTGCCTGCAGACTTGTTCCCTGAACGTTATAACTTGGACCTTTTCAAGGCGAGAGTGAGCAGGCAATATTTACGTGTGCAAGCTCCATCGTCGACCTCATCGTCACTTTCCATCAGGTGAGATGGGGGTCAAATTCACACTTACATTAGAATTTTAAAAAAGTCAGAATTGCCATGACGTTGTTCAACTTCCGATAGGAGAAGAACCCTAAGAAGAAGCAGATGTGTCTTTGTTACACCAAGAGTGCCAATTATACGTATATATTTTAAAATTTACTAATTGATTAGGTTTTAGGTTTATCCTTATGATATAACTCCAACACTGCCCTAGCCTCGTGAACTCTAGCGACTCAGAAACAAATAATAGCGATTTAATGATTTTCATGATACCCAGTGACGAAATGAATAAGTCGTGCGCCTGGTATTAAGCGACATGCCTGTCCATAGCAATTGCAGTCCCACTCAGAGTTTTAAATTGCACTGAGGACAATGCCACTGCGCCTGTTACCCTGAGACATAAGTTAACATGGCCCATGTGCTTGTAATTTCACCAGCACCCTTGCCCTTCAATAATGCTCACGTTACTGCTTGGCGGCGGAAATAGGTAAGATGGCAGTACTTCCCGATGACGACGAACGACAGACGAACTCTTTCACAAGAAGCTCTACTGATACTAAACTTGCAGGTTCGTATAGTAAGTTTTTATCTACGCAGACTATAACCAAGCGCATAGTTTCCATTAGTCCCACTAGTTCTATTGTACAGTTCTGTTGTCAGAACCAATGGTACTTTGTTGCATTTGTTCTGTTAATAAACAGACAGTTTTCTTCACAGAACTACTAAGAATTTTCTCTCCCACTAGTACTGTTGACAGAAGTACTGGTACTTTTCTTTAAAGCATTGGAAATTAACTGAGTTTATTTATCGTTTTTGTTTACTCTGAACTATTTCTTACTCTAGGATTCGCCGGCACGTGCACGGTGGCGGTAGGCTATTGGAGTAAGTATACGATATCACCTAACGCCCCCGCTTATAAAAGTCGCTTACTTATGGAAAAACATATACTGTGCTTATAATAAAGGTAGGTATGAGATTCTATGTCGCTAATGACGCTACGGCTAAAAAGTCGTTGAAAAACAACCAAATAAAAAGACACCACAACAAGCACATACAAAAATTCGTGAACTCCGCTGGTTCGTTCCGTGGTGGCTTGGTATAGAGTCTGGCACGGTAAGCTAGAAGTCGTCGGTTCGAATCCGGCCGGATCGAAGGGATTTTTTTTCTGAGAGTTCGATCTTTGTATTAATTATAACAAACGAATGGAGTAATTTCACATAAAAAAATAATTGAATATCAATTTCATAAAAATTTGGATCCTGTTATTGTTGCATTAAGTGTAGCACCACCCTACTTCTTTTTTCCCTTTCGGTTTCACTCTTGGTTCCACTAGTGGGTCCAGTAGGATTTCCAAGTAGGTACTTATGTCCTCACTTAGATTATGCAATACAATATGCTTTATTTATCTCAATAACGTATAGTTACAGTGTATGAATACATTAAAAATACAATTTTAAAAATAAAAATAACAATAACAATCGCCTTAGTGAGAGCTGGAGTTTGTACTCGATTGGACACCTGTGTTACAGATCACCAGGCTCACTCCCTTTTACTGCAATAGAAAAGGTGACATAAACTTAATATAGAAATACAAACAAGTTACAATATAAAGCACAGGCTATCGCGTGCAAAAGTATGTGTGTGTGTGTGTGTGTGAGTGTGTGTGTGAGAGAAAGTGTGTGTGTGTGTGTGTGTGTGTGTGTGTAAGTATGTTTTCAGTCGTCTCGTAGTCAAGAAAATTTTATGGAACTCCAATGGTTGAATGGTGGAGAATGACTTATGGTCTGCGATTTGTACTTTGTTGTATTATACAAAAAAGTTTAAATAATTAAATAAATGTGTGATACTAATCTATTCTTTTGTTTTCAAAAGTACATGCTGTATTTAAAACGATGATGACGATGTTAACTGTCAATAGCTTGACAGAATTTTTGTAGCAACACTGATCCATAAAGGGAGAATATCAATCCGCCAGGATGTGTTCCGCCTTGCGTGGTTAACCGTTAAACCGAGTACGAGGATCTTCGATGTCATGTCACGCAACGTTATCACAAGAGCCTGTGCAATAGACAGCTTCTATCCGTCCGCCAGTGAACTGAACGGAGATTTCACTAGCTTGAAAATAAAATTATACACTGTATTTGGTGTCGTCGTACTTATTTTCACGCAAATTTAAGCGCAAATATTATTCACCAGAAGAGTATATTACCTATTATTAGGTAAGCCAAATTACAAGAAATACAAACTGTACAGGTATGCATAATAATACAGACTGCTTATAATAAATATCTATCAAATAAATATCTCAATCAACAAAATTTATTGATGTTACAAAAATAATATTCTTGAATAAAGTTTTAGTTTTTGCTCGAATGCAACCATTGCCAAGTCACATACACCAGCTGTTAATTTATTGTACATATTTCGAACTGTTAACACAATAGCGTATTAACTCAAAAAGTGGACTTTCTCAGAATCGATGAAAAACTAATTACTCATTTCCGCAAAAAACATAAATATTTATATATGTTATAGTTTATTATAGACACTTAAACAATTTCTCAAATATATTTAAAATAAAATGGAAAAAATATAGGAATTATTTCCTATATTTTTTACATTATTGGGACCATGGGGCCTGTAAAAATGTCGGTTTGTTTGAAAAAACAAATATACGCGATTTAAATCCGGAGAAATAGTTCCATTTCCTATGTGTAACAACCGCGAAAACCTAAGAACTCGATATGGAAAAAATAATTTAATATTTTTGAATAAGGATTATTTTGGCCCGAACTAGCTCACATAAAATAGGTCTCCTTTTGAGTTCAGTGGACTTTGATTATTTCTTACAATATTCTAACGACGGTTTTTTTCACATGAAGAGAATCAAATTTTACGTTCAGTAATGATATTATATTAAATTTCACATATGTTGAGTTACAACACTATTGTAATAGCAGTGCGATTTGTATTATTTTTAAGGTTGTACTAGCTTTGAAAACGACACCGTCATTGTCGGAATTGTCGCTTTTTATAAAATTACACTTAATTCCAGAAACTTTAAGGCCATTTCCCAAAACTTGACAGTTACTTGTTATTAGTGTTATTACTTTAACTATTATTTACTACTTGTTACGATTATTTGTTGCTAGAGCAAGCAAGCACCCGAACTTAAAGTGTGTTAAAACCCATAAACACCCCATAGTGTGGGCAAAAACTTTTACAACTAAATATTTGTTGTTGTATATCGAGTTTCGTTGAAACGTAATGGTAATATTACAAAATGTTTATTTCTTGTTCTTATATTTGACTAATTTCTTCATTCAATTCCTTTCAAAAAAGACTATGAAACTGCCGCACTTACGGAATACCGAATGGATAACTTTTTAAAAAACGTTAGGGAAACCATGTGTCGCGGATGCCATGGAAACACACTTAGAACACCACAAATTACACACAAACTTTCGAGGGAAATAAATGTAGACCACACAAATTTTCTACCTGCTCGGGAATTGAACCAGAAACCTCTGCGTGGCAAACCAGCATTGTAACAGTTCGGCTACGGAGGCAGTTAACGTGATAAATAATTACATGCACTAAATTGTGTGGAAAAGTATACATTTGATCCCAAAATAACCACTACCCATTTCTGTTTGTTACTATCATTGACTTACAAATAAATGGACGACGGGTCTAATACAAAAACCACGAAAAAAATGTCCCAAGTCAACATATTCGAAATTTAAATTGTAATGTCATCGCAGTATCGCGCTGTCAGTCGAACAAATGAAGACTAAAGCGGAGTGTCGCGCTCTGTATACGATTTTAGCGCCTTACAAGTGCGGACACTTTTTAGCGCGGACCCGACGTCCATATAATTGTACGTCAATGGTTACTATAGTTTATTTATCTCTAAGGTTATCAATCAAGTGACGGGACGGACAAGTCGTGTGTGTGGTGTATTCGAACACTTTATATTATATTATCTATGCTAAGTTGTCTGTGGTCATTCTCAAGTACATAAGTTGTGTCCGGTCCGTTTAGTACAGTTTTGTATAAGTATCTTGTGTCTGATTAAACAGTTAATTATAAAATATCATATTTGATTCCGCCGCCGCCTTCCTCACCCTATCCACAACCACAACAGTGTGCCTCATGATAATAATATAATTAGCAAGCATTACACCTGCCCATAACAGTTGTAGTGCCACTCTGAGCAAGCAGTAATGTCAGCATTACTGTGTTCCGGTTTTGAAGGGTAAAGGGTGCTGGTGAAATTACAGGCACATGGGACTTGTCAAGTTATGTCTCAGGGTGACGGGCGCAGTGGCAGTGCCCTGATCTTTGCGATTTAAAGCTCTAAGTGGTACTGCAACTGTTATGAACAGGCGTATAGCTTACCATCAGGCGCACGACTCGTTCGTACCGTCACTTGATGTCGAGTGTTACTCAGTTTGCTTTAAAAAATTAAGAATGCAGTCGTAATATAATATACTTATCTACACCAACAATATTTTTTATTAAATTGTAATGAAACCAAACGCCTGACAATTTTATCGGACGATGAATACCTGACCGTTTTGTTTGTCCAAGTCCCTTTGCCACAATATAATACTGCCTACTGTACAACTGTTTGTAATTGGCAGTTCTAGTGCGAATAATTGTGCCGTAACGTTTCAATAACGCGAGTTTACACGCCAAATCTACTCGATTAAGATCGAGTTATGAGAGAAATGGCGTACGCACAAATGGAAGCCAAAAGGACTGATTGTCTCAGTGGGGAAAACACCATAAGTGTAATCATAAACAATAATAATATTTAATAACTTTACTGACCAACATCATCATCATCATCCCGCTAGCGGGCTCAAGGCTCCTCTCTCCTCCTCCTCAGGCGGGAGTTTTATACCATAATCCGCCACGCTGCGCTGGTCCAATGCGGGTTTAGGACTTCACACGTTTTCCAATGGTTGTGAACCTTGTACAACGTGCACATTTCATCACGACGTTGTGCTCCACCGAAAAGCTCATGGTAAATTCCAAATTAAATTGGTCGTAGTTAAGCAAAACGGATCCAATCCACAAAATTATCAAAAAATGAGTACTATAGCATGGTAACGTAGCTTGGGCTTGCGTAGCGACCGGTACTTTATAAATTTAAACGACGATTATATCATAATTACAACTTTATACGTGTATTCAGTTTCAAATCTTTGTCCAGAACTCTCGAGATGTCTGTTTGACATCAACAGTCTATTATTCTTACAATTCTAAATACAAAACCTAAGCTGCCTGTACTACATCCCTCTTCCTCACAACTGGGGTGAACATCTCTAGCTAGTGCCCTACCTATGATACATATGTGATCAGCCTTTACTATAGGCTAGCCACACATTGCTCGGAAGCTATCACTAAGAAACAAAACCACTGAGAGAGCTGTGGCTCTAATCTGCCAAAAACCGATCTAAAAGAACAGACTATGACCACATCTTAATCAAACAATTCAAAATATAATTACGCATTAGCTATCCTAGTTAATTAGGTATCCTATCTAAACCCTAACACTTTACTTCATTTAAAACTTTTCTGAATGCTCCTAAAAATCTTTAAACATCAATACTAAAATTTTTAAACGCGTCACTAAACAATCTTCAACGTGCACGCTGCTACGATGACGACACAGGCTTGAGCACCCATCGGGCGACCACTGGGGAGCATCAATATTGATCTCCCAGCTGCCTCCGTCCTCATCCTGCAGCTATCCACTTTCCACCAATATTTCTTTGAACAAATTAAAACAACACGCAAATTATCCTAACAACAACATTTCCTAACACCAATATGATATGGCGTTATATCATATGGAGGATTCCTAATAATTAAACAAATATGTTTTCCCTTGAATGCAGACAGTTTTCTGTTCATATGGACGAATGACCAACAACTATGTTACACAGGATAATATATCCATGAAATGAAACATAAGTTATATTCATCCAAGTCGGTAGTTCATCTCCTTCTCCCGTCCTTATATGTCTGCATTCGCTGCAAAAAAAAAATCATCAAAACAATCGTCAAGATACACCGTCGTTATGGCTCCATATGAAAAATAAACACAAAAGATTAGCAAACATTTGACAATAAAATATAAACGTCCTATTACCTACTACAAACTGAATATCATTAAACTATCTACTATAGAACCTTTTCAACCTATTCACATGCACCAGATCCTGCCTAGCAGACTAGAAGTAGATGTAGTTAACCTAACTTCCGAATATCATTATATCTCCTGGACAACAAAGCAACCCTATCTTTTTTATCAAAATTCATGTACTTCCTATCTGCTCTTTGTGCGAACCAATCAAGGCCACTCGTTTCCAAAAATTGTCCCGTAAATGTTCCGCAACACTTACACAACCACGTTTAAAATTACCATTTTCCGACTTATATAACTCAGACGTAATTTTATTTTCATACGAACTACGCACTTTCGGCAAAACATATTTACAAATTTTTTCTAAGGAATTACCCTTTTGACGCCATTGACCCGTCTTGCCACATACGTCAACTTTTTTCTTTATTTCCGATAACCGAGCAGAATGTATATATTCCTAGTTCTTTACCGCCAAGTTATCAGAACTCTTTGATACCGGCCCGATAGAAGACTTTTCTTTCTTTGACCCGATATGGACTTAGAAGAAATTTTATTGTCAATTTTCAATTTTGACAACTTGAAATTATATTCCTTTAAAATATCCTGGCCGAGGATAAGACATTCCTCATCACCTTGCTCAACAAGCAACCTCGATAGGTATTTATTTCCATTAATTGTCAATCACACTTTGGTGGACGCCTGCACTTTTATTGGCATTCCGCCCACTGTACGCAATGGAAAACTCGGAGTATCATCAATCTGCAAACGTAACCTTTCTGCAAAACAACGAGAGATTATTGAAACCGAAGCATTAGTATCCACCAAGGCCTCGCACCTTACATTATTAACAAAAACAGATATAAAAGGTGCCCTATCTGCACTAAAACTATCAATTGTTTACAAATTTCCTAAATGTTCAGCCGCACTTTGCTGACATCCACGTTGAGGAGATCCCGATGAAGATCCACTACTATGTGCCCGTAAATACACTTGACGTGGCGTATCCTGCTGCACGATTGGTGCCCGTGGCACTTGATATTCCAACTGTTTAGACTCGTGTCCAACTATCGGTGTAGAGAGTAACCCTGTGTTTGCCAACAGTGAGAGTGCTCCTTATGAAAATATACTGGCAATTCAATATTTTGTCGACCCACATCGTAACCGTAATTAAATATATCTTCTACTTGCATAATTGTTTTTATCAACTCCTCTTTCGACAAATACAAATTACAAGCCAGCATCCATTAAAAACTGGGTATCAAAGACTTCAAGAAATGTCTAATAAACAGAAAATCTTGAATCTTCTCTTACGTTGCTAACTTATCTAAACTATAAGAATAATTCAAGAGCGATTCATTAGACATTTGTCGCCTATAATAAAACTCTCGGGCGTATTCTATGCGAGAGAAATTCCTCCTTAAGCTTTTGAGCAATTATACCATACGTTGCGTATGAAGAAAAATACGTTTTGTACTATTGGCGAGCTGGCCCTCCAGATATAATGCAATCACGTACCTCTTTTGCACGTCTGACCAATTATTTAATACGCTGATCGCCTCAAATTGGTTTAGAAATTCTTCTACATCATTTAACCCCGTATACTTTTGCGCCGCAATACAATGCATACTCTTTCTTGCTCTTTTCACTTGCACAAGAAATAAAACGATAAAATAACTAATATAAATCAAAATTACGACCTTATATATGTTTTCCTCTTCCTCTCTTTGGAGATCTTTCGTAAAATCATATAAAATTTTTCCACATCGAAATTCCCACGTAAGACGATCGTACACTACTTGTAAGGCGGCCTCCACCACATAGCATGGGAACGTAGCTTGGGTTTGCGTAGCGAGAGGTACTTTATAAGTATAAACGACGATTATATCATAATTATAACTTTATGCGTGTATTCAGTTTCAAAACTTTGTCCAGAACTCTCAAGAAGTTTGTTTGACATCAACGCTCTATTATTCTTACAATTCTAAATACAAAACCTGAGCTACCTGTACTACAATACCAAACGGTTCTTAAAGTCTAACCTCTTAGATCTGCAAAAAAATCCAACATAAACAATAATAAATATCTCTGGAGTTATGAAAATAAAAGAAGAGTGAGAAACACTTTTACACTTCAAACTGCCATATCTCGAAAGTGACTGAATGTGCATTGGATCCTTTTTGTTTAACTACGTCCAGTTTCGCACATAAATTGAGAAAACTCAGAGGTACAAAGCCCAGATTCGAACTCACGGTCTGTGCTTGAGAGGCGGCTACCAGTACCACGGCTAGTTCATTTGTGACCTAGAAAAGACGCAACAGACAGGCATATGGCCTATGTATGTATATCAACCGGAATCTTATTATAGAAGCGTATACATTGCCCCTTAAGGCTTTACAATCTTTTGTAAAACTTTACTCACGCCATCCAGCGAATGAAGCAAGCAGCAGCAAGCGACCAATCATACGGGGGACGTGGGTAGAGCTTAATTTTAAAGGATCTCTATATATAACATCGAAAATAGTTTTTTAACCCGTAAGGTGGATCACAAATTAATCACTCCGCCGAGGCATGAACGGATCCGAGACCGACCCAATACCGGTTCTAATGGACGGCCATGAATTTGTGACTTTCTGAAGACGACTATTAGTTGGAATCTGTCAAAGCTGTTGACTTATTTGTTGAATTAATTTAATAGCAATAGATCTCCTTGTGAAAGTGTTCGTCCAGGTTAGTACCTGCCAGCTTACATATTTCTGCCGCCAAACTGTAACGTGAGCATTACTGCGTGTCTTAGGGTAACGAGCTCAGTGGCAGTGCCCATATGTTCTTTGCGATTTAAAGGTTATGCGATAGGCGTGTCGCTTATCACCAGCCACATGACTTGTTCGTCCCGCCACTTGATATTACAAAAAGAAATAACAAAAGAGAAGACTTGCAATCATCCGCTAGTTGAACCATGGGTTATTTTATTGTCCCATGATACAACCAGTACAACATAACTATTACACCACGTGTTGTTGAAGAAGGGAACATGTACTCCACGTCATTTACATAACGTTTAAATTTACAGTTAAATAATTATCACTTTTTATTTGAAGAGTTTGATTGAAATCGGTTAAGGGTGGGTGAAATCAAATAAGCCGGATTCATTCCCTAATTGCCACCCTTAGACCGGTTACAACGGTGACTTGAAGCAGCGATGTAAACGCACGTTTGCATCGGTACTAAAAGTCGCGTGTGTTACCACTCTTAGAGCTGGAATAATATCTTCAAATTTTACTACTAATTTTACCCCCTTTCCAACAAAAAAGAAACAACGAAATCGGTTCACAAATGTCGGAGCATAGCGTTACGTATACATACAAAAAATACAGTCGTATAGAGAACCTCCTCCTTTAAAGTCGGTTAAAAAGTAATAATAATAATAACGCGCACACACTCATAACCCCGCACTAAGGAAACATAGACAACCACAAATAACACCCAAACTCACTAGAGAAATAAGCCTACATGCTACAAGCGCAGAGAACTTTTAGATATGGTTTTCCTATATAAGATTGTTCGCTATAAGGTTGACTGTCCACTATTGCTTGGTAATTTAAATTTTAAGATTCCTGCCAGACTTCCGAGATCTCATGCAAGGCTTTTTCACCCGCCTCGTCGTAGAACGGTACTGGGTTGTAACTCCCCTGTAGCTCGCATGTCTAATCTATATAATGACTGCTCCAAACATGCCGATATATTTATTGACTCGCGGCTAGGTTTTAGAAACAAAATTCTTACTTTTCTTGGTTCGACCAGATAACATGGTTAAGTATTTGTTGCGTTTTGTATTCTGCTTAAATAAATAACAAATTATGTACAAATATTTCTCCCGGCCTGGGAATCGAACCTGGGACCTCTGCGTGGCAGTCCAGTATGGCAACCGTTCGGCCACAGAGGGAGTTGTGTGCCGTAGAATTACTTAATGTACATACGTTTATTCTTCATTTACATTTTAACTCAATACGGTAATAAAAGCATTTCCATTTTGAGAGGCACTCGACACTATTACCGAACCGAAATCGATACACTCACCTGTGCTAAATAATATA
>NW_020654684.1:2116900-2150047 GCF_003589595.1 Hyposmocoma kahamanoa
ATTTCAGTTTTTCGAAGTGATCGCAAACTTTTTTTGATGTGTGTATACTATACCTTTACCAGACAGATGTAGATGCGAGTTATCGAGCGCGCGTCTATCCGTGAATAGATTGAACTGGAAAATATCCAATGCAAATATCCTTTCGGGAGATTGCGAACGAAGTTTGACGAGGATCTCGATCCACCAAGATACTAGTTATGCAAAGACGGAGTTCAAGAAAGCTGGCTTAGGTGCACTGGAAGTTTTAATTAATCTACACACATTTAATGCATTGCAGTGTAACTAGTGGAACTTTTATATGTTACTAACTGGTGACCGTGACTTTGTTTACGTAGATTAAATATTAGTAGCATTAGAGCTCGTTATGAGAGTATTAGTCCAGGGAAGTACTTGATAAATAATAATAAAAATAACAACAACGCACACATTCAACATAGCCCCGCACTAAGGAAACCCTGTGTCGCGGGTGCCATGGACACACACATAGTCAACCAGAAATTACACCCAAACTCACGAAAGAAATAAATGTAGGCCATACAAATATTTTTGCCGGCCCGGAAATCGAACCTGGCACCTCTGCGTGGCAGCAACGAGACAACTCCCTTTTTAAGAATAGCATGAAAGCCATCCGTATGAGCTTCTGCGAACATATCTGATGCGCTGCAGTACCGTGGCAACCCCAACAACACTTTGAACGCGTTGTTGTACTGAATGCGCAGGGAGTTAAGGGTGCGTTTCCACTGACGCGAAGCTGGGCCGAGTGGGGCTGAGAAAAGCAGACCAGAGCAGCATTGAACCGTGTTCCGATCAGTCAAATTCAATCTCTTGAGGAGATCTTACGTCATGTTTCTGTAAAAAAAGATCAGCGCTTTAATTCGCATCTTTAGTTTCATTGTATTTGCATGTTGTCAGTCGTGTATCCCGTAAACATGGAAATTTTTGACACTTTCCGTTAGCTTCTCATCCATTTTGATTCACATACAATGTCGATGACGAGTGAAAATTATGACGTAATATCTAATAAAAGGTTTGGCTTTGAAAAGTATCACTTTAACAGGTACTGGGGGCCTAAAAAGGCCGCATTGACAGAATCATAATACGATTAATTGACAATTCATATTATAAATTTTCAAACACAACATAAAACGTATGGAGACCTCCATATAACACTGTTAAATAGATGAATTGAGTTATATGAATTGTAAGCAATTCCATAACATGAATTGTCAGTTAATCATATTGTGATTCTGCCAATACGGCATTTTTAGCCCTGTTTTACACCGTGCAAATCCACGAGCCAATATATTGCTTCTAACAGTCAACGCCCGCGCTCGCTCTCAACGTCCTCAATATTCGTTAAGTTCTCCGACACCCAGTGGTCCAGATACTTAAATCGCGGAACTTTCTTTAATTCAACGCCATTCAAATAGGTAGGTGGTACTAAGGTGATCCTGTGACCCCCAGACTGACACATCATGTGTTCGCTTTTTTTACGTTATATCTGAGGCCTTTTATTGTCTTGCATCAAACACACAACAATACAATACAGTAAATTAATTAATTGAAAGAGAAACACATCAAAATCAAAATTAAGGAAAATAAAACAAAAACGAACAACAAGAAAAAACTCTTAATTACAATGGACAACGACATCTCTAGCCAAGGCTGGCAGCTGTAAGGGTGCCTAACTGGGTCACGAAATACTTTCATAGTTTTCTCATAGATGGCGCTACGGCCAAAAAGTCGTTAAAAAACCAGATACAAAAATCCGACAACAAGCACATAAAGCTCGTGAAGTCCGCTGGTTCGTCGGTGGCTTAGTTGGCACGGTTATCGGGCACGGTTTGTTAGAAGACGTCGGTTCGAATTCGGCCGGATCGAAGGAATCTTTGTAATAATAACCAAAACAACAATAAATTTTTTTTTTTTTAATAATTAAAAACAAAATACTAACCGAATAATCAACAGCTTGTGTGTGCCGCAATAATCAAGCCAAATAGGTCGTGAGTCAGTGCAAAATTTGACCAAAAGCAAAACAGTATATTTATTGTTAAGTATATTTTTATGGAGACTGAATATACTGCAAGTATACTACAAGTATACTACAAGTATAATAATGAATAATTATACCTTAGGAAATGAAACTATTTTTCCGGATTTAAATCGCGTATGTTTGTTTTTCAAAGAAACCAACGTTTCGGACCCTTTACAGGTTCCACGGTCACGGTTGACCGTCAAATAGATGTAATTCAACAAACTTTTGAAATTGGTTTTGTTTTTATAAAAAACGTAAATTAGAGTTCTTAGGTTTTCGCGATTGTTACACATAGGAAGCGAAACAATTTTTCCGGATTTATATATTTGTTTTTGTCCCGTGGCCATGGGACCTGAAAAATGAAACAAATATACGCGGTATAAGGTATAATAAATAATAATATAAAAAATTATAAGAATACTACAAGCATATTTAGTCTCCATGACAGATGCACTGCATGTCTGAAGTCGTGATTCCCTACGAGCATTAAAAATTTTGTCTGCAGCATCTGCTGCAGACGATGTGAACACTACTCGTGTGGCACCCGGTGCGTGGAAATCAGAGCGTTGTGACTACTTGTGAAAACGCTACCGCTCTTACATACAGCAGGAACGCGTTCCAAAGAGTTTTGCGTGAAGGATGGACGGGTGCATGTTATAGTATATATACATAAAAAAAATAAAAAGTACGTTAAAATGTATATTTACCTATTTTATTTCGTAAAAACCGAAACTGAATTACAGTGTAACGCAAAAAATAAGATTGTGAGAGTCTATGGTACCCATTATTCAAAATAAGTATTAATAAAAACAACACTAACGTTCGAAAATAATAGCCGAAGGGTTTTTTTTCCACCCTTTCTTCGCATTATTCGCGACTTAATCGTCGATTGAAGTATAATTCGGAAGAAAGGGGTAAATGGGCGAGATTGAAACGAGTCGCTTCATAAATATTTTAATGCAGCGCTACACTTGCGCTACCTTAGTTGATGGAATTTATTTAAATCGCGCCCCGTTTGTGAATTGACGTTTAGTCAATTTTGTTTTGAGGAACGATAGGTAAATGCCTGCTTCCATTGACTTACAATTATATGGACGTCGGGTCCGCGCTAAAAAGTGTCCGAACTTATAGGGCGTTAAAATCGTATACAGAGCGTCATTCACGCTTTAGTATTCGTTTGTTCGACTGACAGCGAAGCAAGCAAAATTAGACAGTACTGCGATGACATTACAATTTAAATTCAACGTTTTAGCTTTTTCATATTCCTTTACATGTCACTACGTTTAAATAGGTTGACTTGGTACATTTTTTTCGTGGTTTTTGTATTAGACCCGTCGTCCATTTATTTGTAAGTCAATGCCTGCTTCGCAATATTTGTTGAAAGAGTTGTATTTATTGTATTATATTTACTTCTTCCGGTTCATGAGCAGTTAGTAGGTAAGATCATTTATCCAAACAACTACATCAATTACCTACTGGCCCCAAACTAGGGAATTCCCTGTTCTATGAGTACCAGAGCAACTGAATTCACTTTGGGGTACATACCAAAATCAACCAACGCGGATGTCCCGGTCTCGATTCGCGGTCCGGGAGAAATATTTGTACATATATTTCGCTCCTGAGCTTGAATGTAATTTGTGGTTGTCTAATGGTCGTATTCTAGAACTGTAATCAATGCTCAAGTCAGGTTTGCACTGGAAACACAAGCACTGGAACTACGACCCTAATGGCAGGGACTAGAGTATGATATCAAGTGCTTTAAACCATACTCAAATCCTGACTTGAGCATTGAATAGAGTTCTAGAATACGACCCTTAGTGTGTCTCCATTGCAGCCGCGACACAAAAAGGATCCAATCCACAAAATTATCAAAAAATTAGTTATATGTACCAAACGGTTCCTAAAGTCTAACCTCTTAGATCAGCAAAAATCCAACATATAAATATAAATAAATATCTCTGGAGGTACAATAACATTATAAGTTTTGAAAATAAAACAACAGTGAGAAACATTTTTAAACTTCATACTGCCATATCTCGAAAGCGAGTGGATGTGTATTGGTTTTTGTTTAACTACGTCCAATTTGTATGAAAATAGAATATTCGCTTGTAGTTGTCGGTTGATTGTATCAAACACAAGACACGTTTTTTTTTAAATTCCATATTTGTACTAGATCAAAGTCTTGTTGCTATTGGCCTACATTTTGTCTTTGAAAGTATGTATAGTGTTGGTGAATTACATGTGTATGTGTGTGTGTTGAGAATATGTGTGAGATGACAAGTGCTTACTGAAAATAGTACTATATAATACTAATTTTATTTTATTTTTTTCTTTGGGAATTTGTCTGAGAGGAGTGTATACTAAAAATACTAATATTGTACTACTACTTAATACTATTCTTTTTTATCCGTTAGGGGGGTAACCTATCACAAACTCGAATTTCTTTTTTCCGAATTTCATTACTCCGAAAACGGCTCGAGCTTTTTTCATTAGTGCGATGACAGTTTTGGTATAAATTTGCAACACAGAAATGTCTTACACCAGAAGTATCGTTTGTCCGAAAACCTATTATAAGAATAATTATTACACAATACGTATTCTTTGGGCAGAAGTTTGTTTGGTCTAATCATGTTTGTTATACTGTTCGTTTAAGCGGCTACAACTCGACCAAACGATCTTGCATCTCGTTTACCATAATTTCTAAAGACGCTTTAATTTGACTAACTGTATTGTGTGATAAAATAACATATAAAGTATTAAAATAAGAAATAATATAACGAAAATGTACTACGGATATCGTTTTTTTTACGAAATAAAAATATTCAATTAGATACATTGGTCAAACGGTTTGTTGGGGAAATAAAAATCTGGAAACGACTAACTTGTCACTATGTCAAAATAGTGAAAGATTAAATGGTGTAATGAAAAAAACCGTAACGTGTTTTCGGACAAATGGAACAAAATCTATACAATAAAAGTCAAGGGTTTCGGAGAAACAAAATTCTGTAAATCATATTTCTAGCTTGTGATAGGTTGGGGGGCACCAAACGCTGCTCGCAACGTCCGCCTCCAAAAAGCATGCATCACTCGCGGCACAAGCGGGCATACATAAACGTGCTATTTCTTCCCAACATCATTTATTGCCGTTTGCACCCAAATTTCCGATCACTGAGGGAAATGTAACTGTTATTCCATATTGATCTCGTGCCTACTGCCAACTGGAGGTCGCCAGGGTATTGATTGCACCCGGGCGCTACATAGGCTAGCGCCGGCGCTAAAGCTTACACTCGACCCTATTGTCGCTAAAAAATTTTTAATTTTTTTTATTAATGTAAAGTTTTACTAAATTAAAATAAAAGTTTAAAAAACTCAATACACCACCTCTCGCAGAATGTATGCTAGAGACATCTGTGTGTTTGTCAAGACTCGCTCTCAACATTTTAGAATATGTGACGGAATTATTCAACGACAAACTCCAGTTAAAATTATGAACCAATTATGCCAACCTCGTCCCATAAAACAATTTATACGAATAACTGCTTCAACATGTGCATCAAAATTTACCAAATCACATTTAAATTACTACAAAGATTTTCTTTTAAACTACAATTGACAAGATGGCTTTTGACACATTGCTTCTATAGTAATAAAGAATATTTCGCTTTTACAAATACTAATTAACATTATATTAAAGTGCAGTTGCTTGCAGGTTGAATACATTGTACCTAAATTAATTTAAGATCTGTATATTTACTGTATTCTGGCATATAAACGTATTCTACTTAAAAAGTAAATGCGCATATGATCTCCATCTCACCTAATGGAAAGTGCCGTTGAGGTCGCCGATGGAACATACACACCTAAACAAAACCTATTCACTTTCGCCTTGAAAAGGCCCAGGCGTCGAGTATATAACCATACTCGATGGGCCCAGGTTATAACGTTCAGGGAATAAATCCACAGGCAATGAATTCCACTCCACAGCCGTTCGCCATATAAATGTGGAAGCGTAACGCTTTGTGCGAATCTTTGGAATATCCACAACATAGGAGTGGAACCAAAGCCTAGTTCCCCGGTGTGATGGAAAGGGGAAGATGGAATTAAATCGTGTAATTCCAACACACACTCTCCGTGATATAAAGTCAGAGAGACTGTATCTGTTCAACCGACCATTGTGACCATTACACTCATTGACTTACAATTATATGGACGTCGGGTCCGCGCTAAAAAGTGTCTGAACTTGTAAGGCGTTAAAATCGTATACAGAGCGTCAAACTCCGCTTTAGTCTTCATTGTTCGACTGACAGCGCGATACTGCGATGAGATTACAATTTAAATTCAACGTTTTAGCTTTTTCATATTCCTTTACATACGTTTAAATAGGTTAACTTGGGACATTTTTTTCGTGGTTTTTGTATTAGACCCGTCGTCCATTTATTTGTAAGTCAATGATTAAACTATTTTAATCTCATCTTGTAGCGTGTTCTGTAAAAATGTGTATCTAAATCTTCATACAGTCTTCCATTCACGACGCCCTAGCGTATTGGAGTTTTCATGTTATTATTAAGAGTCTATTCTACCTCAGCTCGAATACAATTTTTGCCCGTACTAATTATATAAATACGATTCATTTTTCTTGGGTCGAGCAGCTGGGATATTGGCTTTATTTCAGAATTTACTTTTTTACAATATTAAAGCCATTTGAAAAATGCGTATACTATACGACATCTTCTATTTAGTTCAGATGATTAAAAAAAACAATTGGACGTAGTTAACAGTCACTTTCGAGATGTGGCAGTTTAAATTTCAAAAGGGTTTCTCACTTTTGTTTTATATTCAAAACTTATAACGACATGTAACTCCTAAAATTGGATATTTTTTTGCTGATCTAAGAGGTTAGACTTTACACATATAACTCATTTTTTTGATAATTTTGTGGATTGGATCCTTTTTGCTTGACTACGTCCAATTGACAATATATTAAGTACCAATTTAATACAGCTGTTTTCTTGTAAAATTTCGAGGTAAGTTTGTGCTTATTCTTCACACTATGATAATCAAATGTGTATCCTCAGTTTTACCATATTTTTTCCATAGACATTTGAAGTTGTAAGCATTTTTAAGCATTAAGCTAATAAGCTCTTAAGCATTTTCTGCATTTTATTTCCCTTAGTAAATACTTTTTACCTACATTATTTTATATATTCACCACCGCACCACAAAAATACGTAAAGAAATTAATAATAACGTATCTAATTATCAGTAAATATTTAACTAAATTGTAAATCATAATTATTACCAATTAGTTATATTTTTCTCATACCTAATTTTGTGCCTCGTTTTGAAGTGCCAATATAACTTTACGGCGAGCAATTAAGTAACTTTTTCTTAATGCCCTTTCGCTCTACTTCCCCAGAAATACCTTTTAATAAGACATTGAAAACCAAATCCCGCAAATTGCTTCTTAGTTCCCGCAAAAGGCGCCGTTTGAAAAACCCCATTAACCTCTCCACCAAGAGGTCAAATTTCATTCCTCTAATGAATAATATTCTGGAACTGCGGCCGTATTTCTTAGGATTCTATAATAACATCTACTTGGTGCCTCGTTTGTAATAAAATATATCTGCAAGTAGGTACCTAAGTATAACAAAGATACGTATGAATAGAAATGGACGAGTGTTCTACGACACCGTATACATTCATTATGCAGATTAATACTTTTGATTTTTAGATTGACACTTGTTAGATTTAAACACAACATTGTGCGTATCTACTGCTACGTAACACCAGCAGTTCATTTGTTTTTATTTAAAACTAGTCTCAGAAATTGAACTCTGCTAAGACAAATCAATAAAGGTCTACTTGCCTAATATGGATCCCAGTTCACCATAAGGGTTACAACATTTAACGTCTATATTTAATCTAAGATTTGTTCCTGCTGTTCCATGCTGAGATGATAAATAATTATTTCACCTCACTAGCTTGGAAAGGCTTTCTTTCTCATTAGAAATCTGCGCGCAAAAGCGTTTTTCGCACGCTAGCATGGAAACGGTTTTTGAAATTCGAACTTGACGATGGACTGTGTGTTGCACCTAACTTTTTCTTTCGTTAACAAAACAAAAAGATAATAACACGTTCAACTACGCGCTTTGTCGTACATTAGTCATTTATGTAACAGAAATACGTTGGTATATTTTTTAGTCTTATTATTGTTGACATTAAATTGACAATGATAACTGATTGTGTTTATTAAATTATTTTAATTCGTCGAAGAACTAAAATAATTTAAATTGTCACCTAATCACACAAAATAAAAGTACAAGCAAGAATAAAAAGGATGAGGTGTAAATTCAGAATGCATCCGAAGATAAACTTTTTCTAATTAAATTTTTATTGAATTGATATTAATTTTTTTTTTTGTGAAAGTACTCCACTAAGTTTGTTATAATTATTAATACAAAGATCGAACACTCAGAAAAAATTCCTTCGATCCGGTCGGATTCGAACCGACGTCTTCTTGCATACCGTGCCAGACGCTATACCAACTAAGCCACGGAACGAACCAACAGACCTCACGAATTTTTTTTTCTATGTGCTTGCGTCGTGTCTTTGTATTTGGTTTTTCAACATCTTTTTAGTCGTAGCGCCATCTATGAGAAATCTATGAAAGATTTATCACCCAGTTAGTACCTTTACAGCTACCAGTCCTGGCGAGAGATGTCGCTATTCACTGTATTAATTAAATTTTTATTGAATTGATATTCAATTTTTTTTGTGAAATTACTCCACTGGTTTATATATTTATAAACTTTTTTTTTTCATTAATAAAGCTTATGTTTTATAGTTCAACTGTTTTTCTTTCATCTACCATTATTTCTCACAATAGTGAGGTGAAAAGTTGTGTGTTTCGCTCAGCAGCAAAGTTGTTTTCGCTTACTCAGGTTTCAATACAAACGCTCGCGTCAAACAACAACTTTGCAGCCTTGCATAACAAATAATTATTTGATACGAAAAATTATAGGTACGTATGTAAACTTTATTTCTTGCGTTATATTTTTTAATTTATTTTGACGCTTTCCCAAAAATTTTACTTTTGGAATTATCTACGCCGCTTTATATTGAGAGTGCGATGTTTACATACGTAAATGCATTAAAACGCGGTACTAAAATACCTATTAAATAGCTTTTTACAATGCAGAACAATTATTAAAACTTGTAATTATTTACACAAAAATCAAACGCAAAAAATCCATCGATCAGACCGATTTTTTTTTAAATTTCACAAATAATAAATGAAGAGTATGGTAGTAAAACATCGTAATATTCATTACACTCAATATTAAAACTTAATTTTAGCCACTGATATTTTACGGAAGAAAGCTGCCAACATTGTGCAGAAATCATTACTACCAAGTATTAAGTAGATAAGTAACTAAACCGATCCAAACGAGACTTAAGTGAGACTAATGTCCCGTATCTTAATAGGAATCTCGGGCTCATAATGTCCAACTCATCAGCATTTTCCGAAAATGCTCTTCTTAAGGACTATCAAACCACGCTTGCTGATACCGCCATTTTTTTAATAACTCTATTCAACGTGAATTCTTCCCTTCAATTATGGTTTCTGATTTAAATTAATTATTACCAGTAAATTTCGTTAAGGGGTAAATAACATTTTTGGAAAATATAGCTTTATTATATTTTATTAATAAATAAATATTGTATACATTACCTACATTATACTTTTTGTAAAACATGCCTAACATTATTATTAATATTCTTGTTATAGAGGTACAGGATCTAGAGTACGTCAAGCTTTACACTTAATCCAACTCTGTACCGCTTACGGTAAGAACGGTCCAAAGTATAGTAAAAATGAAAAGCTTGATGTGCTCTTGACTGTACCTGTTTCTAATGACAAAATAAATTTATAAACATTTTAACGTACGAATTAAAACTAAATCAAAATATCGTGTTTTGTATCAAATAAGTTTTTTTTTATTTTCATAATATTTCGCACCAGCGAAATGACGTAATATGACTTAGACTTAGCCATAACCAAAAATATCTTTTTCTACTTGTACTTTAATCTGTGAATTCTAATAAAATTTCAACCATATCTTAAAGGCGCCCTTTTTAGTTCTGTATCAATATGGTACAGGTACTAGCCACTGAGCTGAAAACATTAATGCCACTCAATTGTTATTTATTATACTTTCGTATTTATTTCGTTTTGAAATTATTATTTGTTTTATTTATACAACATGAAATAGCGTCAGCTAGCTGGTTACCGCGGCATCCTCTAGATTATAGCTGAAAATCCGCGGTTTGCTCCTGAGTAAACACCGACGCTGAGATATGACCTTTTTGCACTGGTACAGCACACATACATGGGTATCAGGCAGTGCTGCGGCTCTGCTTTTTTTTTTTATTATATCACATATTTCTCTTTTATTATGTGTCTGTAGATCCAAATAGACGTTTTATCTATCTATCATTTAACAGTTTTTTTTGTATTTATGTAACGCGATAACTCCCTAATTTTGTGAACCGATTTTGATAATCCCATTTAAATTTGAAGATAATATTCCACCTCTAAGGGTGGCAAACTAGGGGATGAATCCGTGAAGTTTACGTAGTAAGTATTGAATAGTGTGTGACAAGAACTGTCACACTGACGAACTGTCACTGTGTGGCACCAGTTCGAAAAGTTCCTAAGAGCACTCCCCATTATAAAGACGGTAGAACACACATAGAGAGCCAACGTCTCTCCGTAGGCTAAGGCGCTCCATACCGTCTGTGAGTTTGGGATCATCGATAATACGAACAGCCCTACGTTGCATGGAGTCAAGTGGGTCAAGCTGGTATTTTGCAGCTCCTGCCCACTCATCATAGTTCTGTGTGTGCCGAGTAATATGGACAATAGAATTGTGATTCAGAATTAAATAGAATGTCTTTATCTTATGGCTTATGGAATTATAATTGACAGATTAAAGTACCTACAGGAGTAGAAATAATACGATTTCGAATTAGGTCACTTTAATATTAAGGGTGCTGTCTTCATTCATGACAATCGAATACAATAATAATAGAGTCGACTGCAACGTTTAGTATAACATGTATAGGAATTGTGTCCATAACAGTTACAGTGTCGCCCTTAGACATAAAGTCGATAAATCCATGTGCCTGTAACTTCAAAACCGGAACACAGTAATGTACATATTACTGTTGGGCGACTGAAATAGGTAAATTGGCAATACTTCCCTGGACGAACTCTTTCACAAGGAGACTACAAATAAACTTGTGACGGTGTGACCTCCTTGATCGTCATCTTGATCTTTTTATTTAAATTTGTTATTTTATTCTCACACTCGTATTTAAATTCAAATTTTGAATTGTTCCATTCTTTGCCTCACATTTTGATTTTGTTTCGTTCCATCGACACTTCCTGCCCGATCGCGGTAGCGAACACAACTTCTTATCTTTTTGAACCTTTTGCTAGTTATATTTACACCGTTTACATTTTAAAGAACATAATATTGTTATTAAACCTGAATAAATACCTATAAAACTGGACTTTCAACTTTTGAACTACTAAACTTACTAAGTAAGTATGGAGGCCGCGGAGGCTACTACTACATTCCATCCAACAGGACATAACTCCACCAACAGCATCAGCCCCTCTACAAACTTTACAAATTAAAATTTAAAACCATGAGACATGTCAGGAATGTAACTAAAACGAACTAGGCTGTATGCTTAGAATAATAACGCATAGAATGATAGTTTCATATCAAACGAACTGTCACAAGTGAGGCAAAAACCAAATTCATGTAGGCGTAAGCAACTTGTAACTACGCTCGTCGGCACGCACACAAATATACAAATAATGATGCCATGGAATAACATTTCCCTCAAAAGTGGGGAAATTGTATCTTGCTTAACTCATCATTAAGTTAAAGGTGCCTACAGATTTGCCCGACATTGTCGATCAGGTGCCTACAGATGTGCTCGGTTTTGTCGATGAAAAACGAATATAGCACTTATATTTTGTAAATCCATGATGGCGGACACGATTTTTCAAAATATGCTATATGGGTATCCTTTTCGAGGTATTTGGGGATGCTCATTACGAATATGGCACTCATTTCTAAATCCAAGATGGCGGACACGAGTTTTGAAATAAATGCAATATGGGTATCATTTTCGAGGTACTTGGGGATGCTCATGACGAATATGGCACTCATTTCTACATCCAAGATGGCGGGCACGATTTTTCAAAAAAATGCAATATGGGTATCATTTTCGAGGTACTTGGGGGTGCTCATTACGAATATGGCACTCATTTCTAAATAAAAGATGGCGGGCACGATTTTTTCAAAAAAATGCTATGTGGGTATCATTTTCGAGGTATTTGGGGATGCTCAATGTGAATATGGCACTATTTGTAAATCCAAGATGGCGGGCACGATTTTTCAAATAATGGCAAGTTGGGTATCGTTTTCGAGGTATTTGGGGGTGCTCATTACGAATATTGCTTTTGTTTGAACTGTCGTGTTTGCCATCTTGGATTTAGAAATGAGTGCCATATTTGTATTGAACATTCCCAAACATCTCGAAAACGATACCCAACTTGCCATTATTCGAAAAATCGCGCCCGCATCTTGGATTTAGAAATAAGTGCCATATTCGAAACCTAAAACCGAAAATGCCATAAGCAAACATTAAAGAAAATAACTGTTAAAATAGATTAAAAAATCGCTTAAGAATGCTCCCCTTTTAAGAAAATAAAATATTTTAATATAAAATATTTCGCTTGAGTTACGAAAAGAAAGACATATAATAAGCTATCAAAGTTGTACTGGTGGTGCCAACACTATAGTAGAAACAAATATATAAGTACTGTAAATTTGTTGCAATATGTGCTCCAATTCAAATAAAATTAAAATAAATAATTATTCAATAAAGCATGAACGCAGAGCCGTTAAAAGTATTATAAAATAATTAAGTGTCCCAATCACTTACAGGAGTTAACGAAAACATTTAATGTTTATTAAAGTAAATATTAGTTCAAGATGCGCAAATAAATCTAAATTACAGGCACCAATAAAATTTACGTAATATAATTATTTTGACACAGAATAGCAAAATGGGGAGAAAAAAAATTCGTTACTTTGCAACACTTTCGTATCTTGTTGCCGCGAAATTATTTTTCTGTTTTAGTGAATATTTACATAAAAATATGAGTTGAAACGCATTACTTACTTGTGGAATGCGATGTTAGTGTCTATTTTATGTTTGTCTGTTGTATTTTTACACCCATTTACCGCACATTTCGTCATTTTTAGCAAAAAATTTTGGAGCTGTTCGCGGTGCAATATGACCTTGAGCACTAACAGCCCGCGCGCTCCTGGGACGCGTTTGGAACCCTCTAACTTGCCTCACTTAGCGTGTGCGGGCTAGGTTTCTATGCGTTATTATTCTAAGGCTGTATGTATATACTCCAAAAGTACATTTTTCAAAAGCTCAAAAAACACTAAAATCACATAGATAAAAGGAAGTGAAATTGTAAACGACGGTGGAAAATGGCGGGATTTTGTATATATATTTAGATATAATTGTGTCTTTTTAATTTCTAGTTTAAGTATATTATGTTTTGAGTTTCTAAATTATTTACATTATTTATTATCTTTTTAAGCTGATTGCTCTATAGCCAATGCTCAATAAATAAATAAAAATAAACGGCGAGAACCACAAAAAAATGGCAATATTTTAGTTACAATTCCTACACAAATATTTAGTTTAAGTTTAATACGTTATGAATTTCTTAATTTTATTTGTTACCTGTTAAACCGATGGTTCTATTAAAGCCAATGCTCACTAAATACATAATCTCCATCACTCGTACTTCCAACAAAAGTTACCAAAGTGACATCAATGGATGCGCAAATAATAATTACGCTTTCAAGTGGTTTAATTCCGTACTTGTTGACTAGTGCATAGATATTGTTGCTATCGACAGTTTTTTATTCTTTCGCAAAGTGAATAAATTACGAAGAGTGGTTTGAGCACAAACATATTATTATATATGTATAACAACAACACAGATACCTCCATTTATAGGTGTTTTATTTAGGTATTTTTCAATACTGAGTATCGCCACGTTACGATTATGCGATTATTCCCCAAAAGCTTGATTTTAGAATTTGGTTAACATTCCAATATTTCCACACGTGGTGAAAAAAGACCTGTCACTGGGTGGAATAAATATGCGCGGGAAGCTCATGAAGAGGCCCGGATTAAATTTCAAAACTGGTTATTTCACAACAAACCAACTAATGGTACAATGTGGGATGACACGAGTGACAGTAGGAAAAAATTCAAAAGCCAAGAACAGATTAGGATGGATATTGTTGCCACCCGTTGTGAGTCCAAAAACTTTAGCCAATTCTGGAGAGCAACAAATAGGTTAAATGTTAGGCCGGGCACTATGAGCGTGGGTAGTTCTACTGATAGCAGGGAGATCGCAAATCTATTCAAAGATCACTTTAAAGTGTCCTCAACACTGGGCTCGGTGGATCGGATGATCGATGATGCCAGATGGAGAGGGCGATATTTCGAACGTGGGTAATTATAGACCGATATCATTGGCAACGGTGATGGTTAAGGTGTTGGACAGTCTGCTGGACATTAGTTTGGATCAATTTATCAATCTACATGATGCTCAATTTGGGTTTCGGCCTAAATTGTCTACCGAGAGCGACATCTTGTATCTTAAGCAGACTGTGCAATATTTATTATTCTTACAGGGGATCCCAGTACACGCATGCTTCCTAGACCTTTCGAAGGCATTCGATCTTGTGCGTTACGACTTTATCTGGGTAAAATTGAGGGAGCTGGCGTTCCGGAGGCAGCTGGATAGATGAAGTAGCTGTCAACAATTTGAGTTACGTAGACGATATGGTGCTACTGGGTCCTGCGGCGGGCTCTATCAGACATCTACTTGATATTTGCGCAAAGTACTGTGGTGATCATTGCTTGATTTATAACGCGTTCTTCGCGAGTACATGATCTTTGACGCCCGAGGACGTCATATGAAATATGAACCTGTCATCAAATTAAATAATATACCTCTTAGACGAGTGAAACTTTTTAAATATCTATGGCATTAAGTTTCCCAGGACCTCAAAGATCATGCCGACATTGAGCGAGAACGTAGGGCGCTAGCGGCTAGGTGCAATATGCTGGCCCACAGGTTCACGTGTTGTAGTAGCGAGGCCAAGATAACGTTATTTAAAGCTTACTGCCAAACGTTCAACACGGGCGCCCTGTGGACCAGATATTCTAGAAAAATAATGGACACTTTCCGTGTACAGTACAACAACGGCTTCAGTGTGCTTTTGGGGCTGCCGCGTCATTGTAGTGCATCTGGCAGATGCGCGGACTGATGACTTTCATGCCATGATGAGAAAGAAGACAGCATCCATACTGCATAGAACACGCGGCAGTGCCAACAGCATTCTGAAAATATTTATTTGTAAAACAGCGGAACCCAT
This sequence comes from Hyposmocoma kahamanoa, assembly GCF_003589595.1. NCBI lineage: Eukaryota > Metazoa > Arthropoda > Insecta > Lepidoptera > Cosmopterigidae > Hyposmocoma > Hyposmocoma kahamanoa. The sequence continues at coordinate 2,132,492 of NW_020654684.1, forward strand.
GCTTGAGCATTTTGTTGGCATAGTGGTACAGCAACCCACCCAGTTTTTTAATTAAATTAAAATGTAGACCAAGCGGGAGAGGGGGGCAATTTTTATTTTCTTTTATTTAATTTTAATGTTTAATTTCCATTTAAAATGTTTTCTGTAATTTTACTTAATATTTCCATTTTTAGTTTTTAAAGTTAAATTTTTTCAATTTTAACTTTAAATTTTATAATTTTCATTTTGATTGTATTTTATTTTATTACATTTATAAATATTGAATTGTAAACTAACATAATACCTAAGGTTTCTGTAAAACTGACAAGTGGACCTATGTTGTCTTAAATAAAAAACTATTATTATTATTATCTATTTTTCCGAGGAATATAGTGACATTTCAATGCACAAATAATTTTGTGAACAAAGAAAGACGTCAGCTGAAATATAAATCTGAAAGTGCCTGAAACTAAGTACCTATGTAGGAAGATGCGTGAAAAAAAATTGAGATTGTTACATGTTTTGATGGCGCTGAAAAGGCGCTGAATCGAAATATGAAACTCAAAAAATAGAGCAAAACGTTATTGTCCACATACATAGTCTCATTATTTCGTAGGACCGACGACATTAATGCGGCTTTCCGGATTAGAGATCATTGAATTAGAAAATAATTTAAGATATTTAATACGGTGTATTATCGTAATACAATAAAATTAATTAAAATTTATTACATAGTACATACTATGTAGTACTATTCGTTATTTTTTTATCTCAATCGGCAAAACAGTCGGCGAACCTAATAAGAGCCATCTTTGAAGAATAAATTGGACTAACTTACAACATAGTAGGTGTTGTTAGCACTAAACTGGCGGGCAATATTACATTTTTTAAGTGCCAGTTCTTTATTCGTAGTTTTAATTTTACTAGCAATTTTACCAGAATAAACATTTATCATAAATTGTTTCATGTGTAAATAGAGCAACTGTTTTCAATTATTCATTTTATTACTGTGTAATTTCATGATAAAATTCTACGATAGGTGTGACATCTATCAACGTACTTAGGAAAAATATGCTGCCATCTATACACTCTTATTCTAAACTATTTAGTAGTTCACATTTTTTCCGTGGCGCTCACAACCCAAACAATGAATTCCAACATGGTGGCAATGTGCTACACAGTTTGAAAATGCAGGTCGTGTCATGCTTTGAAAAAAATCATTTTATACGCGAATTTCGTGGAAAATGTCGGACCCTAAACGTGCTACGCTTATAACAGTGGGTGCTTCTAAAAGTGAAAAGAGTAAAGTGCATAAAACAGTGAGATTAACTATAAATTTAGATGAAAGCAACGAAAGTAAATATCCGGAGCTGAATTACAAGGAACTAATCATAGCAGAAGAGGTAAGTTATAACAGAAAATCATAGCAATTTACGCAACCATGCTGGTTTTCCAGCTCTTTGTAGTGTAAGGAATCTGTTAGATTTTGTTTATAGTGTTCAGGTCCACGACTAGCTTTCTATCGCCTGTTTGCAACGAGCCCAGCAGAGATCATTATAAGATTCTTTTTGCTTACGTTACACGGATTTGTATTAGGTCTGTAATGTGAATTTGCGTCCACGGACTGTGCGAGAATCCCAGATATCGGTCGCCATGTTTGCAACAATCTTTGGGATACCGTTGTCAACCTAGGGCATGAAATCCGAGCGCAATGTTTTGGTTGTTGAACCCTCTGATTATTATTGTTTTTGCACTAAAATATATCAATTTATGTATTGAAATGTTGTAAGGAATATCATTGATAATGTATGCTGACGAATGCAATAATCTGTGAATAGGTAATTTGAATTGAAAGTCGATTGTATGACCTAGGTTAACTAACCTACGTAGACTCAACCGTTTCCGGTAAACGTAATTTTTAGGTTACTTTCTAACTCTGAATCTATTCGGTTTTCAATAAATTACCAACATCTGCCTTTAATTTGCGTAGGTATATAAGCGCCATATGTTTATTGTACATAACAAAATAGGTAGATGTTAAACGTGTGCAATGTGCATATAGATTAACTTCGACTATTGTTGCACTGCTCTAACTTGTTTTAGAGGTGATTATTTTGCGATTATGAAAGGATTATTGCTTTATGAATTATTGTATAATGCGTGTTTTTCGGTTAGGTGTTTGTTTGCTAAGTAAACGGGCAGCGATGCCAAAATGCTTTCGCTTGCAACACGCAGCTGTTGGCAGACTTTGCGACCTTTGTTGCTGCAAGCTTTTTTGTATCTGTGCTCTCCTCTTTTATCGATTTCGTCGTGCATAAAAGCACATAACATATATTATATTGAGGTTATATACTTTGCGTACGGGTTATTGCCTTTGTATGTGTGTGTGCGTGACATATAAGTGTTTGTGGACACACTATTCAACATTTATGTATTTTCTTGTCGCGCGACGTAGGCATTTATTGAGTTTGGAGCTGTTTATCTTTTATTTATGCGCTAGGGCCGCGTATTTATAGTTGCAGGTACGAAAAGCCATGTTTGTGAAATGGTTTACCAGTTTGGTTCGCTTTGTCTTGCTGATAGTAAAGACGTAGAACGGTATTATATTATCATTTTATCGGCGAGACGTGAAATAAATATCCATATAGCCAAATGTTTATTGTTGATTAGATATGGTTCATATTCTATTTATTGTAAATGAATAATACAATGTGAGCACTTTTAAAATATGTTAATTGCCAATAAATAATAATATTTTTTTTCCCTCAATAGCCATTATAATTACGAACACTGACTTTATACCTTTTGGACATCTGTCAAGGTCGACTTTGCCTTGGATGACGACCGATAACGGATGACGCGGTCTACTATACCTTGTTTTGTTCAATTCGACATCTGCTGGTAAAGTCGAAAATCGCGCGTGACACGATTATTCGCATGACATTGTCATGGGGAGGGGTGAATGATGAATGGACATTTACGTATCTAGCAATAAAGCGTGCAATTCTCGCTTTTATTGTGGTCAACCGTTGTGTAGAGATTGTAGGTACCTACTTTATAGGAAAAGCTTAGGCTGATTAGGGGGGTAGTTAAATTTTGTCTTTAATTCACTTCTAGGAACACATGTTTTCCGGTCTGAGGGGGTTGGGACCATCGAAACCAAGGAAATCTTTCAATTGTGTTACTCATGGCTCCGAGTTGTAATAAATAACAATGCAGTGTCATAAATGATTTGAATAAGCCACTGTAATAATTATAGTAATATACATAAGTATACACAGAATTCTAGGATTTTGATTATTAACAGAACTGATAATGGCCGGAAGCTATGTCAAAATATTTATGCATGTTTACACTGGAATGGAATCTTTATCTATTAGATAATTAGTTTGATCTGATATTTGTTGTCTACAGCTGATAGAATCTTTTTCTCAATTACAAAGATAAATATTGAGATTCAAAATGATCTCACCTTTTACCATGGCGATAAACAACATGTACTGCTTCATAGTACCTATTTCTCATTATGTTAGGCAGGTAAGTTTTTGCCCTCATCTAATTGTCTACTGAACCTAGGCTAGCACACTTAAATACAAATGTTTCTTTCTTGAAATCGTCAATTTTATTAACACTACTACAGACATTTACAGACGGCAGCACATCAAGCTGTATATCGATGGATTTTATTCTGTTACACTAAAGGCATTATTTTGAGAAAGGTATATGCCTGGATGTGTTGTTTGTTGATTGTACATTGGCCTCAAAAATCTGGAGGAAAAACACTAGGGTTGCTTTATTAAATACACATGTTTTCAAATATAGGTGGAAGCAATATAATAGATCTAAACAAATCAATCTCTTCGACTTGTCGTATTGTTGCTTGTAAAACATCATCATTCAAAAGTAATTTTGAGTAATAAAAAAATTTAAAGGAGATTGGAAGAACTGCCTATGATATTATTGTATACAAGATTTTTTTAAGTTGGTAATATATGTGTTCTATTTCGATACCTTCATGTAAGTTGATGTAAGTCAAAAGTTTTTTTGCTTTTTAATATAAAATATATTAAATAATAAAAAATAATATTTCTTTTTTTTATATAAGTTATAGGTTCCAAGTTTGAAAGTAAACATAACACTAAGTGATTTCTTTCCTTTTAAATATGGAACCTATAACATACACTAAGAAGGATCATATTAAAGTTAAAAAGCAAAAAATGGTATTTTAGCTTACAACAACTTACATGTGAGGTATTGATTTCTGGATACAAAATAATTGTGCTTACGTCTGTTTTTATATTATTTTTGCATTCATTTGATGTTATATGTTGACTTGTGTGACATTCAAAAGTAAAAACTGCCAATTTTGCAACTTGAGCGGTGTTTGCTAATGGTAAAATGCGAAAAGAAAAGCATTTTGTTAATGTATTTCTAATATAGACACATTTACAATGCCCCTTAAATGCAATCCCTTGATGGGCGTACGAAATTCTACACTGGCACCAGCTACAACTAAAGGACATCAAAAGGGTTGGAAGAAAGGAGAATCTTTCAGTTCTTTAAATTGTTGCCCATGACCTCTGCATTGTAATAAATGGTGATCACAATACATCACTTAATAGTCGTAATGAAGGACAGCGTAGGTAGAACCTGAAAGAACCCACTCTAATAATAATGCCCCTTAAATGGATTTATGACTATGCGAGATGATTGTGAAGAACACCTACTTTATTTCTGTATTTCAGATTAATTAAATGTAATTTCTAAATAAAAATTATGTTGAGTGTGTGGGGGTTATTTTAAAAAATAATCCATGCTTGTCATAAAAAAATGGCTATTCTTTTTGGCATAAATTAGGTACATTTTCGTTGACATAGTGTGTGAATGTTAATTTCTTGCAACTGTCACCTGGTTTGGAAATTGCCCTACGAGCACGCTTCCACAGGACATATTGTATTAATGTCAGTGGAATTTCCTCAAAGCTGAAAATAAGTAATCCGAAGATGCCATATGATGATAATTACTATATAGATTAGATACTCAACAATTGTTATTTTATTTCAGAGGAAAAAAATAGTGGAAAATGGCAAAACCAAAGGCCTGGACCCGTTCTCGGACAACGATGATGATGTGGAAAGAGTTGCCAGAAAATTTGAACAAAAATATGTAAGTTATACTTTTATTATTACTATTACATGATATTAAAAATGAATATATAATGATGAATATAATAAAATAATGCATAGTGAATATGCATGAAAATGGATTCATACTATTGTGATATTATCTAAGCCGTGCAGAGTTTTAATTTGAAAGTGAAAGGCACTAGCATGCTCTGTTACTAGATATTGCTTCCAGTCTGTCCACTAATTATTTATGTATTTATTTGACTAAACACAGGCAGCTTTAGTTCATCATGTCGACATCATTCAGTGAAGAAATTTATAATTTTTTAGTTCATATTGTAGCAATGATTCACCCTTTCTTTTTCTGTACAGAAATATTAAATTTTATATTATCTCTTCTCTTTTCTGTAGTTATTATTTATGTAAGTGTATGTGTTTCATAGATCTTTTTTTGATTTATTTAAATAAGTATTTTGTTTATTTTTATTTCTGTAAGTGCAAGAATTTAATGACCATTTTTTTCACTTTCAATTAATTTATTACCTTTAACTCAGAGATTGTCTGGAAGAGATTGCCATTTAGCAACAAGGCCGCCTGTCTTTTTTTTAATGAGACAACATCATATATATTGCTCTGATCCCCCAAAGTAAGTAACTAAAGCGCTTGTGTTATGGAAATTGGACACACCGACAGGACCACAAATACCCAGACCCGAGACAATAATAGAAGGTAGTTTTCTACGTTGACCCGACCGGGGATTGAACCCAAGATCTCATAAATGTCGACATCATGAAAACCGTTGTGTAAACCGCTCGACCCAGGAGGTCATCAAAAGTCTTTTTTGTTTTGTATATGTTCTTGTGTGCAATAGTGTACAAACTTGCATTCTATTTATCTTTTAAGGAAATTGATTAAATTTTGTACTTTTGTAGCATACATGTACATTATGTATACTTGCTTTTGCTCTTTGTGATCCGCCATTCATTATTACCCATCACCTTTCATGATTTGCTGCCTTGTGGCACTTCCTTCCAAGTGGAACCAGCATAGCATCTTATGGTTGCTATCTTTTGGAGGGGATCTCCTATCCTAACGTATCAATTGATACTCATTTTGGCTATATTTGTATTTATTATATTACCTTTATGTTTGCAGGGTGGTAAAAGTACATATGGCAGAAAGGGCAGATCGAAAAGAGATGACTTCGCAGACATTGGAGCGGGCTATGATGAAAATGATTCCTTCATTGATAACACAGATGGAGTATGTTATTTACATATCTTTTTCTTGTAATGTCTGTTCATCTAATGACCGTTGGCCACCTATTATGCCTACTGTGTTCGGTCTCGTTTTTCCACTATTCAGGGTGTCCCATGGCCATGCCACATGGAGGGAAAGTACCTTAAACACCGTAGATAGAAAATTTTACTGGAAGAATATTTCATTTTGATTTAAAAAACAATTCGACTTGCATTCAAAGATTTTTAAATTATCGCCTGTCTGAATCGGGAATCGAACCCGCCAAATGTGAAAAAAAGACACCTGTAATTTTACTATATTGATCGAAAGCCTCGAACATAAGAATTGTTTTCTTTTAAATAACATAGCATCTTAAATAAGTCTTCCTTTTATTTAAGATGCTATGTTATTTAAATATTCCTTTGAAATATTTTTAATTATTTATTATTGTGTAGTGTTACGTCATCTTGTGTGTATGTTAACATATCTGTAGATTATCTGTCGATATCGACGAGGCTGTAAAAATCTATTTCCGAGAGCCATATACTCCTACTAAAAAAGGGGCGTTGGCGGGCCAGATTAAAGCCCTTCCACTGATTTAAACCACCCGCAACGCGGCTCCAATGCGAGTTGGTAACTTGATACGTTTTCCAGGGGTTGTGAACCTTTTTCTACACGCAGGGGTTGCCACGATGCGAGATGTATTCTACTGAACACTTAGGTACAAAACGTAATTCAGAGAATAAAGTCATAAGCACATGCTGCCACAGGAATTCGAATCATAGACTTCTTTATTGAGAAGCAAAAAATCTCCAACTAGATTACCAGCCGCTTCACACAGGAAATTTCAAAAGAATGTTTATAGTTATTATTATATCCTAAAAGATCCTAGAAAGAAAGGCCTAAAAGACTAATTTTAAATTTTTAAATGGGAGAGGCGGTATTCCCCGGCAATGGCACGTGTCTGGGGTCAGGGACTCAGGTTCAAGAACCAATGAACAATACGTGCCGTACCGAGCAGACCCCTTCTGCATTTGTGCTGGAAACGACACGCCACAGAAATCTAACCGCCTCAAGCTGTTAGCACGGCTAACTGGAATTAACCCATTTGAACATATAACATGTCGGTGATCTCGTGTGCCAGGTCGAGATACTTCCGGCGTTATTATTATTGTTATAGTAGATTTGCGGGAATCCATAAAGTCTTATAACTAGATTTCTTTTTTTGATCATTATTTGGGATTGTCGCCAGGGATCAACCACTGATTCGATCGCTAGCATTATCATAAAGAATTCATTCTTCATCACCAGTAATGACGCGGTTTAAAACTTCTTCATCTTTGCGTCGATCAATGCAAGCTGCATCGCGCCAGCACCCACTACCCATGCTCAAAATACCATAGTTTGCGATGTATCGGCTTGAACAATAGCTTACAATTCGTCATCATTCACCTTGAGCTGTGATCGTCCATTTCATTGTTCATTTGCCAGGTTAAAATTTTCGCTATAAAATTGAGCCAACCAAAAACGCATATTGCGAGTCATTTACGCTGCATTGAATTCATAGGAACTCGTATTAAATTATATAAAAAAAAAACCTTCAAAACTTATCAGCTTTCGCTGCGTTAATTGCCGCGGCCTCTTCAACGAGACAATTGAGAAGCCGATAGAAATCCTCGTCAAAACGAATCTACCTTGCTAAGCTACCTTGTGTTTGGGCCCATATGATTTGGGCTCAGCAGCGGCTGAGGAGTTCTTCTCATGTGTCTGTTATTTCCATCGACAAATCAGCGTTAGGTTACCATTTGACAAATTTTAATAAAATCTGTTAGCGGAAAGTGAAATTAAATAAATCAGATTCTTCGCCTAATTTACCACCTTTGCAATACAAAAGATACTCTATAATATAATTTGAATATTTATAATAATACTAATAAGGCCATAGATAAGGAAACTATTTTTCCGGATTAAAATCGCGTATATTTGTTTTTTCAAACAAACCGATGTTTCGGGCCCTTTACAGGTCCCATGGTCACGGTTGATGGTACAGTCTTCAACCAGTTATGTCTAATATTAATTAGAATTGAAAAAAAAGGAAAAAATTCCAATTTACGCTACATTAAGTTTTACAAATTATTTTATTGAATGAATTTTTATTAAGTTTAATTTATTATTAATTATTAATAGAAATTAGAATAAACTAAAACATATTAATTAGTACTGCAGTCTTATGTCTGTTTGGGATTTTTCATTAGAGGAAATACTGGATCCCAAACTAATAAGGCCATTTATTATCTCTCAAAGAGAACAAATTTCGAATTAAATATACAAACTCATAGCTCATTGTGATATCGGCTAACGTGTTTGGACACAGTTGTTAAATGAAAATAATTTCTATGCATGAACAAAACAATATCTCCAATAAAACACTAATCCAACTTAATTTTTTGTTCATTTTCTGTTTTTAATGTAAACTGCCTTATTTTATTTACTAATAGTATGCTCTCCGAATTTTGTAGGAAAAAAAACAAAAAACAAAATTCGAAAAAGAACAAAAAAACGAATTTTATGAGAAAAAGGAAACAAAGTAAAATCAGAACAATTAATAAAATTTGGTTCATGTAGTAGCCACGAGGCAGCCAGGAGGTATCAATCTGTCTGAGCCTTGGCAAACATCCTCGATGAACTACACCTCCCCGGCAGCCAAGACAAGTCTGTCTGGGCTCGTGTACAGCACTTGACAATATGCTTTAAATAGCATAACTTTTAAGTGTTTAAATTAGTGTTGCAATGAATAGTCTTTCGCCTTCAGGCCGAATAGCCGAATATTCGGCCAAACTATTCGGCCTGATTTATGATCTTACAAAACTTGCTTAATACGTTGTCAATTTGTTAGTTTCCTTAACTACCTAGAATAACTTATTACTAAATATGTAACTACAAAATGTATGGTAAAAAGTTTTTGCGATTTCTGACATTTCGAGTACTCTTACCTCAGTTGGTCCCATAGAGACTATTGATCCTTAACAGAGACCGGATCGAATGGCATTAAAAAAAAAGTTTTGTATAAATTGCCTGTGAATGCCAATCAATATATCTTCAAAATTGATGGATAGTCTTCTAGAACCGTTTTCCTGTAACTAAAACGATTAAGGTGGCTAGCTTTGCTGCCCCGTCTCAAATTTAGACCATGTATATACTAATACGGTTCATTTTGCGGTTCATTTTGAATATCGTATAGTATACGCGTTCTATTTAGTAAAATTTATATTAAAAAAAATCATTGGTGTATGTAAAGTACCTATTGAACAAGCAGGTTTTCTTGTAAAATTTCGAGGCGAGTTTTGTGTTTTTTTTTCTATCGTGAAAATTTTTAGAAATTCTGTTTCCACACCTTATAGTAATCAGAGTATATCCTCAATTTTACTGATTGAAAACTCACTGTTATGCAGAATTAACCAAAGCCGTTTGAGGTAGTACAGACTCTCAAACATTCTATACTATGTATTACATATTTATATTATTGATTGATCTTCCTATTATCTAAATATTTAAAGTTATTACTGGCACCATTGACTTACAATTATATGGACGTCGGGTCCGCGCTAAAAAGTGTCCAAACTTATAGGGCGTTAAAATCGTATACGGAGCGTCATTCACGCTTTAGTCTTCGTTTGTTCGACTGACAGCGAAGCAAGCAAAATTAGACAGTACTGCGATGACATTACAATTTAAATTCAACGTTTTAGCTTTTTCATATTCCTTTACATGTCACTACGTTTAAATAGGTTGACTTGGGACATTTTTTTCGTGGATGTTGTGTCGCGTCATCCATTTATTTGTAAGTCAATAACTGGCACTGTAACATGGACAGGCAACGACGAAACATAACAACGAAAAAGAATTATATTGGAAATATGAAGGCCACCGAGAAGGCCACCGTTCTAATGCAACATGTATTAATATTCCAGTACGACGAGATGATTCCTCCAGAGTGTGATACGTTCTACGGAGGCTTCTACATCAACAGCGGCTCGCTGGAGTTCAAGAACGTGGAGAACGCTTCCATGATGTCTGACGACGATCGGGGTCCTGGTAGACGGAATAAGGTACTATATTTTTGTCAATTTGCTGATAATTATAACACCGAAGTACTGTAACTGGGGCGTAGCTTGGGTTGCGTAGCGAGAGGTACTTTTATGAATATAAACTGGAATAATGTTCAATAGTTACTTTATTGCACTTTTTTACATGCTTATAGCGTTGGGCTATATTTCGATCTCTCAAGATGCTCTATTCTTTTCCTACATCATTTTTCAACACACATTCTAATTACAAAACTATTCATTCAGCCAGTGATTCTACTCATAGAGTAGAGCCTAGACTACATCCCTCTTTTCATTCAGCCAGTGATTCTACTCATAGAGTAGAGCCTAGACTACAGTACACATTACCTCTACCAGCCTGTATTATTATGTCGGTTTTGAGTTTTGTTTGAGTTTGTTTTGTTTGGTTTGAGTTTTGAGCACCTTTTCAACTAACGGCGGCAGTGTAAAGGAATTTAGTAGCAGTAGAGCTACTGTATGTCTAAAATAACGAAATCCTATTGGTTGTTTAAGGCCTTTTTCTTTATTTTGATAACTTAGCTTCTCGAGACAGGTTATGAACATACCGACCGTCCCACCGATTAAACGTTTATGTCTTGTAAAAAGTTCATTCAGGAAAGTGCTGCCTGCACTTTACCTATTTCTGCCGCCAAGCAGTAATGTGAGCATTACTACGTTCCGGTCTTGAAGGGTAAGACTGCTAACACATTGACTGCATGTATGCAGTTAATGGGTGACGTCGTAGTTAACTTTTACGTAATCAACGTTGATACCGACTTCACGCATTAACTGCATGCACTTGATCTCTACAATTATATGGACGTCGGGTCCGCGCTAAAAAGTGTCAGAACTTATAGGGCGTTAAAATCGTATACAGAGCGTCATTCACGCTTTAGTCTTCGTTTGTTCGACTGACAGCGAAGCAAGCAAAATTATACAGTACTGCGACGACATTACAATTTAAATTCAATGTTTTAGCTTTTTCATATTCCTTTACATGTCACTACGTTTAAATAGGTTGACTTGGGACATTTTTTTCGCGGTTTTTGTATTAGACCCGTCGTCCTTTTATTTGTAAGTCAATGACTTGATCTCTTGAATTCATGCAGCAAAAACAGTATTCACGCAGCCGAGATCTTTTTTTTTTAAATAATATCAATTGACGGGACAAACAAGTCGTGCGCCTGATGGTAACCTACACGCCTGTCCATAACAGTTGCAATGCCACTCAGAGCTTTAACTTGCAACGATCTGAGGGTGCCACTGCGCCCGTCACCCTGAGACATAAATTGACAAGTCTCAAGTCTCATAATTTCACCAGCACCCTTACCCTTCAAAACCGGAACCCAGTAATAATGACATTACTGCTTGTTGGCAGAAATAAGTAAGGTGGCAGTACTTCCCTGGACGTACTCTTTCACTTTCTTTTCTACTGCTAGTAAATGCTACTAGATCGACTGCAACTCGGCTGCGTCCCTATCTGCCGAACCGAGAGATAGGGTTTTCCGAAGAGACTACGGGCTCGACGGCAAGACCAGGGAAAAGCGGGTGTCCCCTCCGCCAGTGATACGCCTTTGCAGGCGTCTCTGGCGGACCCGGACTTGAGTATGGACTCTCTGGGGTTTGTGGTTAGCTGCAGAGACGGCCATCTTTGTCTTCCCCGGTTGTGGCCGGGGCGTCTCTCTCGTGAGCAGTTAGCGCGTCTTAGTAGCGGTCTAGTTGAGGGCCTGAAGCGAGGAGACGCGCGAGGCACGTGAGTGGCCCTTTAAGTTGGAAACTGTCCGGACATTGGCCCAGGACACTGCGACTGACATCTCCGGCACTAGCTCGGAGAGCTAGTAGGGGATAAGCTAGATATTCTCCGGTCCGTCCAGCCGCTTAGGTTATTGGGAACTGGAGAGCCGTCGTTTTTCGGCGTCGGGACGTGAGCGTACCTTACAGCTTCGCCACCAATGAGGAAATTTGGTAGTGGACTCCAGAGTCACGGCTTAAAGGTGGCAACCGCTATTTGTGCAATACGCAACGGGTAGTGAGCGTGCCTACATCCCTGGTACCTATCTGGAAAATAGGGAGGGTACTGTACGTGCACCCGGGGCGGCTCACCCGAGGCACTAGCCTCTCGAAGAACCGGATGAAGTCAAGTGACAGAGATCTGTGACAACCCTGTACACTGGCTGATCTGGGGTCAGAACCTGAACTTATAAGGTTCCTGTTGCGCGCACCGGTTGTAGTGCCCTTCTCGTATGACTTAAAGGTAGGTAGGGAGGGTCACTATAATCAAAACTAACGTAGAAAGATATGGGAGCTTGCAACTCGGCTGCATGAAGTTGATTAAGACTTCACTTCATTAATTGCAAACATGCAGTCCATCTGTTGGCAACCTTAGGTGTTGGTGAAACTACAGGCACTTGGAACTTGTCAACGTTATGTCTCAGGATGACGGGCGCAGAGACAGTACCTGATCTCTGCGATTTTGAGCCGCACGACTTGTCCGACCCGGCAACTTGGCAATCTGAGGGTCGTATTCTAGAACTCTACTCAATGCTCAAGTCAGGATTGCACTGGAAACACATGCATTGGAAATACGACCCTAATGGCAGGGACTTGAGTATGATTTTGAGTGCTTTAAACCATACTCAAATCCTGACTTGGGCATTGAGTAGAGTTCTAGAATACGACTCTGAAAGAGTCAAACCTATCTAAAATCTTTTGTATAAAAAATTGTATTTAACAATAGTTTTAAACCTCGCTAATTCTTTTTTAATTTGGGACTTGTCAACTTATGTCCCGGGGTGACGAGGGTGGTGATAGTGCCCCTCAGATCTTTGCGATTTAAAACTGTTGAATGAATGAGTGGCAATGCAACTGTTATGGACAGGCGTGTAGCTTAACATCAGGCTCACGGCATCACGACTTGTTCGTCCCGTCACCCGATATTATAAAAGTAAACTGCGGTTCTGTTGACAGAGGCGTATCTCATCAAGCAGCAGTGAAGAGGAGTCGTCAGACAGCTCGTCCGAGTCAGAGAGCCAGGACGAGAAGGACCCAACGGCCATTGCCAACGGAACGGTTGATTCGCACAAGACTGAACACAGGAAGAAGGTAATTTTAAATAATTGTTTTTAGGTTATTACTACATACATACTAAAGATCGTAGCACTGGAAAAGGTCAAAATTCCGTCTTATATCTGTCTACATGGTACAGATCACTAGCCGTAGAGGAATGGAATGAAATAAAATAACGAAACGGAAGTAGTTTAAATTATGTAAATGGCTGTGGATATTAATTAATTCATCTTTAAGATGAAATATAAGAAGTCAGTTTTTTCCCTTACTGTAATAATTATTTTCTGAACTTACAAAGATGCATGTCAATAAGCGGCATTTAATGATAATAACGTACACACTCAACATAACCCCGCACTTGGGAATCCCTGTGCCGCGGGTGCCATGGACACACACATAGACAACCACAAATGACACCCAAACTCATGAGAGAAATAAATGTAGACCATACAAATATTTTACCAGGCCCGGGAATCGAACCTGGGATCTCTGCGTGGCAGTCCGGCATGGTAACCGTTCGGCCATGGAGACAGTTGTGTGTTACAAAGTAATTTATAAATTAACCCTTCCTAATATGGGGTAGATGGCGCTAATCCTAAACAAAATAAACGAATAGTCGGCTGTAGCCATAAAAATCTGTGCTATAAGCGCCATCTAGTTATTTATTTATCATCACTAAAAATTGAGTAGCTTTGATAGAGCAACTTGTTATTGTAAAACCATTAACTTATGTAAAACAAATTATAGTACCGGCACGCTGTGCTGGCTGTTTTGACATTTGTGCGCTCATGAAGTTTCGTATTAATTCATAACTACGTTTAAGGAGCTCATTGATGAACAATGTTGTCAATAGTGACGTGCAGTAAAATTTATAGATGTATAATTTTACGACTCAACTCGTATTTGTTTTTCAAACCTCTAGCAAAATTGACTATATGTGAAGTAAACATTTTATTTTCGTTATGTTAAAACTTTTAAATCGGCTACCCCTTGCAATATAGCTATAAATCTAAAAACTTATAAATGCGACTCGCATTTGATTATATTTTTTTCGATAGTGAATTGAGATTTGACTTCACTATTCTAATCTGTCAAAACGGCCATCATTGGGTGCCGGTACTGTAGTTACAAAAATAGCTATTTGATAATCGTGACGACATCTGGTAAACCAATACGTACTAAATACCCTACCACGCTGTCTTCTAGCGCTTTTAGTCTTCTTGAGTTATTTGTGCATTGTTATACTAAAAAATCGCTTAGTGCCATACGACTTTTTAGTAGCAGTAGAGCTCCTTGTGAGAGTTCGTCCAGGGAAGTACTGCCATCTTACATGTTTCTGCCGCCAAGCAGTAATGTCAGCATTACTGTGTTCCGGTGAAATTACAGGCACATGAGACTTGTCAACTTATGTCTCAGAGTGACGGGTGCAGGGGCAGTGCTTCTGATATTTTTGCGATATAAAGTTCTGAGTGGCAATGTAATCGTTATGGACAGACATGTAGCTTTGTCCGTCCCGTCACTTGATATTATATAAAAATAAAGAGTTCAATACATTAATAAGGTTTAGGATGTTGATGAGGCTGCCCCGCTTTTGCAGTGCGTCTACCATATTTGCAGAGGTGCGGGTTGATGGTTTCAATCATTGACTTACAATTATATGGACGCCGGGTCCGCGCTAAAAAGTGTCCGAACTTATAGGGCGTTAAAATCGTATACAGAGCGTCATTCACGCTTTAGTCTTCGTTTGTTCGACTGACAGCGAAGCAAGCAAAATTAGACAGTACTGCGATGACATTACAATTTAAATTCAACGTTTTAGCTTTTTCATATTCCTTTACATGTCACTACGTTTAAATAGGTTGACTTGGGACATTTTTTTTGTCCCGTCGTCCATTTATTTGTAAGTCAATGGTTTCAATGCTATTTATACGCAAAAAAATAGCCTGGTTGCTCAGCAGACGAAGGAGCAACATCATTTTACTGGTCATACCTGATGAAACTACCCAGTATGAAATCTTTCATTCGGGGTCCTGTTCGAATAGTCTCACAAGAATCTATTGTATCGGGATGCGAGTGAGAGATTATGTAACTTTTTGTACTATTTATCATTATTACCACTAACTCAGTGTTTTAGTTATTTTTGTAAGTTTGCTAACACCATTGGACTTTGAAAAAATTTATTTGTCTCAATAAATATAGTATTTTTTTTATGCAAGGCTGCAAAGTTGTTGTTTGACGCGAGTCAGAAACCTGAGCAACCGAAGGGCGCTAAGATTGAACCACTCGCAGAATCCTGAGCATAGCGAGGGTTTCAAGACACGAGACTCAAAACAACTTTGCTGCCGAGCGGAACATACAACTTTTCACCTCACTACGGCGAGGAAAATGGTAGATGAAAGAAAAACAGTTGAACTATAACAAATTAGTTATCGTTGCCAATCTAATGTCAACACTAATAAGAATAAAATATACCAACGGATTTATATTACATAAATAATGTACGACAAAGCGCATAGTTGAACATGTCATGTTTTCTTTTTCATCGAAAGATGAAAATTTGCACCACAGTCCATCGTCAAGTTTGAATTTCAAAAACTCTTTTGCACGCAGATTTCTAATGTGAAAGAAAGCCTTTCCGAGCTACTGAGGTAAAAATTATAGCTATATATAATTAAGGCTGTGGTCTTTTCCTTCACCAATGCGAAAAGAGTGTATTTGTATGTATATGTGCAGTATGAATGAAATGTCTTACAGTATGAACGGAATATCTGCGGATGTGAAAATGACGAATTCCCACTATTTGTGTCACGACCTAGCCTTTTTCTTTATTTTGGTTACTAAGATTTTCGTTTCATGAAATAAGCCGCAAAATATAAATTTAAATTTGCATTTGCTTTTGGCATATTGTGTTTAACGATGTTAAAAAATGATTTAATTTTCAGAAAAACAAAAAGATCGACAAGAAGGCGAAGAAAATACGTAGAACTGATTCTTCTGCTGCTACGTCTGGTAAACAAACTTCCGATGGTAAGTCCCTCACTTGTTCGTTACATCCAAACCTGTAACCAGCCGGTCCACCTGATCATTTTTTGAGTTACCAAAGAAATATTGACAACCTCTGTACAAAATTTCATGAAACGCATTGTTGCCAAACCTCATATAAACAAGTATTTTTTTGTCACTTGCCACAATTATTAAATTATTACATGCAAAAATTAAATACTACTAAAGTTAATTGGTTACTTGTAAATTATCCGGGTGCTTTAAATACTGCCCACATATGGTAATACCATTTAATTGGCAACACTACGCTGTACTACTACTATGGTATTTTATACTTCAATCATTTATATACATAATTGTGTTTGAATGTCATGGATTTCAATTTAAGAACCCCAAAATTAATTCAGAGTAAAATTAATTATTCGAATTTTTTTATGCAAATCCGTTTGTATCAAGTTTATCACGTCTGTTAAGTGTAGAGGTCCGGTTACTAAATATTTTTGTGATTTAGAATAAAAACAAATTAATTGAACAATTAACGCAGTTTATTGTAGTACAGGCAAGAGACGAAAGTTACAGAGACAATTTCGACAGCAGTGAGGTCTTATTTATACAATCATTTAGATTTACGTACATTACAAACTATAAAAATATAAAAAATAAGCATTTTCTGATTATGTGCTTAAGTCTAAAGCCGACCCTAGATATTTCGTCTAGAAGACTTGAATCTAAGGTCATGAAATATATAATAATAAAACAGAGGCTACACATGCTCTATGGCTTACGTGTAGCGCTATTTTTATGCTGCTCGAGTCGTAAGAATCTGCAGCGACAGAATAAAATCAACCTAATACTAATTTAGACCTAAAATAGAGAATAGAATCTTTAGACCTCTCCTCATCATCATTCATCTAAGGTGCAACTTGTATCAAAGAATAAACTTTGCTGTCCGAAGGGAAATCGTTGCCGAATCGTGATCACGGTGTTTGAGGGCTCGGTACTCGATTATATTTTGTATTTTAAAGTATACAGAGTGG
>NW_020654684.1:2155047-2191418 GCF_003589595.1 Hyposmocoma kahamanoa
GTATTAATAAATAATATAGATTATTGAAGTTCCACAATAAACTAGGCAATTTCGTAAATTATTCATTAGTTACCTCTGCACTAAGCTCAGGTTTGTGTCGCGGAGACCGTTTTACATTTACTAATGGCATATGAATCTGTCACGTGGTTCGTACATTGAGGGAAGAGGTATATCTGCCGTCCACTAACTAAAATGCAGCTAAGTGTCAAATGATGAAATAACCGTTTTAAATAGCAAAAAATAGAGCACAAAATTCTCTTTCAAAAACAGTTAAAATTTCGTCGGTTAAAAGGTAAAACTCACTAATAGCCTAATTGGCCAAAGGGAGATAATTAAGATTTTGTATTTTTTCATTATGAAAAATCACTAAAGGACTGGTATGTATTAAAACATGAAGGACACCACAGACTTACTGAATTTTTCTTGTCATAGATGTTCTTCCCAATAAAGCAAAATTGAAAAAATCTAGTTTTTGAACAAAATGTCACTTAATGAGTTTTACCTTTTAACCGACGATTTGTTAACGGGTTTTGACTTATTGGAACTTACCGTAACGATGCACAACTGAAATATCATTAAATAATTTCAATATTCTAAAAGTGGTTTTTTACGATATCTCAGAATAGCTATTATTCACGAGTCTCGAGGCTTTGAGACAAGTGAAAATGACAAATCCGCACGTGTATTAAACATTTAATACGTTTTCGAAAAAAGTACATTGGAAGTAAAATAAAACAGTCTTGTCTGATAAAAATTCAGAGTACAATGGCAACTGTTGCCAGTTCAGCCACATTAAAATTACTATTTTAGTGGCGCGGCGCGTAGCGGCTTCGCGTAAGACTCACCTCTGGTCATTGTTTATACTTAATCGGCCATCTTTATGGAAAATATTTTGGTGTTTTTAAATGTAAGCTGTTGCTTTATAAAACACCTATGCAATTTAGACAAATAAGATGTTTGCAAGTAAATGTAAGTTTTAATGACGTCACAAATCACAGAAATATTAAATAAATATACAACCTCTTTAGTTCTATGTTCAAGACTTGAAACGACAGTAAATAAAAAAAATGGGAAAGTAACAAGCACTAGTGCGAAAAATCCAACTTTCCAAATAAGCCACAGTTAGCGGACGGCATATGTACAACTGAACCGCAACGATAGACAGTAACAGAGCGTCTGGGGCGGCAGGAAGAAGCTGCTGATCGCGTCGGCGGCGGAGGGCGCGCCGCACATCGAGCGGCGGCTGCCGAAGCGGCGCTTCCCCTGGTGCCCGCGCAGCCGCCAGCTGCTGGCGCGCCTCAAGCGCCTGGCGCCCGGCCACGAGGCGGCGGCGGCGCTGCTGGCGCGCCGCGCGCTGCCGCTCTTCCCCAACGGCTTCGTGCGGATGCCCACGCTGCTGCGCCAGGCCGAGTGAGTGTCCGCCCGCCCCGCCCCGGCCCCCGCCCCGCCCGCACCGCGCCTCACCTCTGCCGTTCTCGTTCCAGCCTCAGCAAGGACCTCAAGGCGGGCGAGCTCAAGCGGCAGCGGCTGGGCTCCTCGTCGCAGCCCGTCGCGTCGGTCGCGCCCGCCGCGCCCCTCGCGCCGCTGTCCTTCGCCGACAACATCCACTTCCCCAGCTCCCTCACCGTCACCACCATGAAGCCGCAGCCGGACAAGTGCGACGCGCCCTTCGCCGACGACAAGGACAGGTTCAAGTCCTCCGTGTTCGGCGGCTTGATCAACTTCTCGCTGAGCAAAGATTTGGTCGTCGAAAAGCAGGAGGACCGGAGGAAGGACGCGGCCGAGAAGCCGAAAGAGGAGGTGTACGTTCCGCCGAATAACATCGGGAGCATTACCATTACGCCCGTGCCTTCTAAGGAGAAAATGGCCTTGGAGAAAAGTAAGGAACCTCTGATAAGGATTAAGTCCCCGGCGGTGTTGAACGAGATGGTCAAAAAAGAAAAAGAGAAGGCGCTAGAGAACATCCATAGGAGAGATAAAGATAAACACAAAAAGGAGAAAAATCATTCATCACATTCGATGAGCACGAATAAAGAGAAAAAAATTGATACTCCGTTACATGTAGACACGAGTTACCAACCGAAACATTCGCCGCTCACGCCCAGTCCAAAGACGAAACTCGAGATTAGTCAAAAACAAATTGAGAGCATGAGAATAGCCGAGAACAACATACCTAGACCTACTTTAGTTCCTGTACACCATTCGCCTACGTTCATAAAACCCGATAAAAGGCCTCCAGAAGTGAAGAAGAAGAAAGATATAGTGATACTGTCAGACATAGACCCTTTAAGTGATCTTCAACAAGAACCTCTGGCTGTGGACGACAGTAGCAGTGATGTAGAAGTGGTGGAAGACATTAAAAGTGAAAGGCCAAGTGAAAAAAGTGATTCAGTGCCTTCAAGAGACAAACTCAGTGTGCCCGAAGTGAATCACAAGGACAATAGTGAGAGATATGTTAAAGACAGTGAACATAGGAGTGATAAGTTAGACGAAGCGACAAAAGAGGATTTCGATTCTGTGATGAAGAATTTGAGGGATTTGGAGGTAAGCATTACTAGTTTGTTAATTTCAACTCAGAAAAGACTGACACAATTAAGGAACTGTAGGATTCTCACAGTTCTGATTAATTTTCCCACATCTGGCTTGTGCTTATGTATGCTAATAATAACATTGACTTAGGAATGCGTAGGCGTCACATCCGCTTCAAAGCAGAATCTACAGTCACTCACTTAACTCCTAATGTTACATATATGCTTATTCAAACCTAAGTGGTCTGCACGAGATGGAGTCAACATTTGGAGCTTCCTTACAATGTTTAACGCTGTAGGCTTTCAAATTAAACTGACTGTTGGCTTGTAATCATATATCTTGTAGTGTAACTACGGAACCCTATCATCTTCATCTCTCATTCATCGAGTATATAACCAGAAATGGAGACGAAATGTCATTTAATTTGTTTGAAAACTATTCTGCCATATCATTAGTGTGACAACTGCACTCCGATTGGCTAGCCCGAGTTCGAAACAATTGACGGGTGTCGCCAACTGTTTCACTTCTAATCGTCCAGTTAACTTGAGCTTTGCTATTATGGACGAAAATTGCAAAATTACATATTTAATATTTAGTTACTGGTGAAATGTGATTCTGTTTGTTTTGTAATTACATGTTTTGCTGTTTTTCCACACCACCGAATAGAACAGCACGACATCGTTAGAGATATTATCTTTATTACAATAAATACACAATTTTTTTTTAATATACGGGGACATACACACAGGTCAGTAGTTGGCCTGTCTATATTTCAGTGCAAACGGGAGTTGATATTTATAAGAGCTGTATCGCTAATGTGTTACCAGGAATATATGGCCCTTATTTCGTCTCTATTTCTGGTTATATATTCGATGCTCTCATTATAAGAAAGAGTTTCAACTAATATTTTCTATAATATTAGTGTCTAAATTACTTAAATTTGCTATTGTAAGCTATTTCTTGCACTTTTATGATTTACTCACTTTTCATGTCTGATCTCCCAACCTTGGTATATTCTATTGTACTGATAGTATCTCCGAATTTTGTTATTCGTTTTTCCAATGCTAACTACATACTATTTCATATATTTCACTTTATAAACATATTTATTTCGTGTTTAAATTTTTTATATGTTGACATTGATTGACAGATATGTTACTCTTCTACAATCTATTCTTCCATCGATTATCCTATAAATTATTCTTCCCTTGATATGCAATCTTAGCTGTAGAAGCACTTCCCACACTACACTTACATTGCTCACTCTAGCACATCCTAACACTCTCAGTTTCTTTCCACCCTGACCTTTTAGCTCTCCACCCCCACAGTTGGGAATCCCAGTGAACAGTTTAAGACCATAAGGGAGCACAAGTGCATCAGCTTCTTTGTTACCTTTGATATCAGGTCTGTAGGGCTAACACGGAAGGGCGCGACATGAATCTATGCGAGAATAGCAGTATCTGTCCTCCTAGAGCTACTGAAATTCATTACAAAACTACTTTGGTCTTCTCCCCAAGAGCATTTAAGACAGTCACACAATTGTCCACAATCCTTGATGTGTGGAGACTAATTCTAGTAAGTTAATGATCGTCAAGGTTTTATATAAATGCCTTCTTTATGTAATATATCATCTACTGTACATCTGCAGAAGCGGTTATGCATATATCTTAACCTGAAAGGTGGTTGTGTACCACCTGACTTTCCATTTGTAGCTGAACCTTCGTTGTAGACCATACAACTTACATTGGAACCTGTTTTTGATCATTCTTAAGTATTCTAAACTAAATCGAACTTGAATATGCAATGCGATATATGTACATTTTTCAAGTGCTTTTAATTTCGTTTGTAAAAAAGTCAATTCAGGAATAATGCTAGTGTCCCTGCCCTTGAACCAAGCAAAATTAACCATATTAGTATGGAAAAAAGTTTGAATTCAAGCTGAAACCATGTAAGACATTTTGTTTTATACTATAATAATTTCAAACAATGAAATTGTGGCTCTCATACCATTTCAGCATTCGCAAGAAGCTTCCAAATTCAACAATTCCTACGGCGGAGTCATAACCAGTGGTGAGTATCTGTTCTCTTCTAAATTTTATTGTCTACAACAGATTTCTAAATCTACATACTGCTAAGTTTGAATTTTTTGTTAAAAAGATGTCTTGTTGAATACTTATATATACTCGCAGAATACCTGTCAGCAAATTACAATGTTAGTATTATTTATATATGTCATAATTGTCGTGGTTTAGGTATAGTGCAATGAGAACACTGTATATTCTACGAAATCTTATAACAACTTGTACTTTCTGTTAATTTTAACTACCATAATTATAACTTTTTTATTTAAAAAAACCGACTTCAGAAGTTTGTTGCAATACATCTATTTGCCGAGTTTTATTGATGTCGGTTACCGGAAAGTGCGTGAAACCGGATTCATCCCCTAGTTTACCACCCTTAGAGGTGGAATATGTACTACAAATTTAAATGGAACCAATACTCAGGTACCCTCCAGTACTGTACTTTTCCAACAAAGAAAAAAATCATCAAATTCGATTCACAAATTGAGTTATCGCGTACTTACATACATAAAAACAATACAGTCGAAATAAGAACTTCATTCTTTGAAGTCGGTTAAAATTAGGCACTAGGCGAAACGCAGGACACTAGAAGCGCGGGTAACGTAGCTATACGATCTTACACCGCTAGGTGGCGCGCTCGCGTTTCGTTTAGTTTCCGTACTTATTTCTAATTGTATATGTAATTTGATGCCAGTATTCAACAACCAGACCTTTTTAACAAAAATCACTTTGCTTAATTATAAGTTAGTCAACACCTAGAGTTGAAAAGGAACCACATGACACGGTCTCAATTAATACTTTCTCTATGTAAAAGCAGGACACTGAATACACTCGGATGGGGTGAATAGAACTCTCAAAAAGACTAGTTTTTTATTTACCGTTGAGTATCTGTTCTCTTCTTTCGAAGGTTTTAGACAAGTGCTCTAAATGCAGGATGCAAGATTGTTGAGCGTTAAAACCGAGCATTTATTCACCTAAGGATTAAAAAACATAATAGTTATTACTAGACATGTATGCCAGTGGCATCTGATGGTTATTCGGCCGCCAACAGTGTGATCGTTTTGGCATGTATTTTTCAGGTGTTCCTTAAAAACACTAAAATATTGTTTAAACCAACCTTTCTTATTCAGTTTCAACTTTTTCAAAGAACTATACTCCGTGCGATCATTTATTTAACTTTTGACATATGCATGCCTCCGAAGTTCCGTAATTATCGACTTACAACCATAGACAAAAAATGCAATACTTTCCGGAAACTTTTATTTTTTAATTTTAGTGAAGCGGCGTGCTCTTTAGCTCAGATATTTATTGAGCCAACGGATTATGTAACGAAAATTATTCAAGTTAATAATATATTATAATGAAATGTAATAATTATAATATATTGTTATTGTTTATTGTAATTAATCGTCGGATTCTTCTCCACATGAAAGGGAATCATCACTTGAATCCTAATTTACATCATTATTAAATCTTGAGTACACAAATTGTCAAATGCAACATCGCGATCTCAATCAGACAACATCTTCCTTTTTGAACCAGCTCAAATTCACTATTTTAACTTCATAGTCATAGTCATAATCTTTATTGCATCAATGTTGTATACCCTGTTTCAAATGAATTGAGAGTAAAGGTAAACATTGAGTGCATTGACCCGACCATAGTCGGTTTAGTGATGGGCAATTGTAGAGTAATTTACTAATCAATTATTGAATGAATCAGATCGATCAATTGAATCTGTTGGACTAACATCAAGTGAATTCCGCGCATTTGACCGTTGTAAATTGATTGAAGGTGATACATATAAAAACGTTTCTTTATTTACGATTATTGACATTTATTGTTTAAAAGTTAGAAGCTATCAGTTAAATACAGAAAATTATGAAAATACTTGATAGTTAACAAGTCGCTAAATCGTTTGTAAGCGGTACAGAAATAAGAGTTGGTCAAATGACTTCAAGACGTAAGTTTCTGGTGACTCTTGAGGCAATCACTTACTCAAACTATGATTCACTCAATTGAACTTTTTTCCGTACATCCCTATGCAACCATAGACATTCTAGACTATGGATTGTCAAATCAATCTCAGTTTTCGGCGAAGATTTTTCAATTATGATTTTATAATGCATAACAAACGAATATTGTTGGAAAAAGTAGTGAGATATCTAGTGGAAACCTACAAAATACACATAAAAGTGTTACTTATTCCATATAGTGAGTGATTTCTTCAGAATTTTAACCCAACTGGTTTGTTTACGTTTACTCTCAATTCTATTGAAATAGACTATAGTACATGGTGTTCTAGAGCTAGTGACGGTATATATAAAATTCTTCATATATAAAATCAATTGTTATAAAAAATCGAATCGGAAACGCATTAGGACATCACTAATTGATTACAATTCGAGTTGTCAAAAGTTGAATAAAATGGTTGGACGGAGTAAAAAACGCTTTTATTTGAAATATAGTTTACGGGTCGTATTCTAGAACTCTACTCAATACTCAAGTCAGGATTGCACTGGAAACACAAGAACTGGAAATACGACCCTAATGGCAGGGACTTGAGTACGATTTCGAGTGCTTTAAACCACACTCAAGTCCTGATTTGAGCATTGAGTAGAGTTCTGGAATATGACCCTACGTAACGTTTCCTTCAATTGTACAGAATTATTGTATTGAAGTAAATAATTAACAAAGTATTTGATAGTTAATTAAAATAAGACAAAATCTACCCCTATCAAATTTTTCTGCGGTGACAGCGCAGCGCACATGTCTATGTGTTACCATGAACCAATTACTCTTGAGGGCTGCTAATCGCGAGACTGCGTAGTCGGATATTTGGTATCTTTTGGTACACCAGATTTCGCGACGAGTACCAAATAGCTATTTTTGTAACTATAGTATCGGCACGCTACGATGGACGTTTTGACGTTGTCCGCTCTTCAAGTTTCGTAATAATTCGTAACTACGTACTACGAAATTGATGTACATTGTTGTCAACAGTGAGGTGCAGTAAAATTTATAGAATGTATAATTTTACGACACAGCATTTGTTTATCGAAATTCGAATTTAAAAACAATGAAATCTAATACGATCGTCACTTATGGGATCGCTGGCCAGCACAACTTCTACCTCCGGCAAACTCGCGTCAAAGCTCGATGCAAAACAAAGCAGTTTCGAATAGACGATATATTAAGTAAATATTTCTATTTTCGTTTTATTAAAACTTTTTATCAGCTTCCCCTTGCAATACTAGTTATAAATCTAAAAAGTTATAGATGCGACTCGCATTTGATTATATTTTTTTTCGATAGTGAATTGAGTTTTGACTTCACTATTGTAATCTGTGAAAACGGCCATCATAGCGTGCCGGTACTGTAATTTGCAACTTATCAACGATACTCTTATTTCTAGTGATAACAAACAAATCAACTAGATGGCGCTTATTCCACATATTTTAATGGTAGTACCGGTTATTTTTTCACTTTGTTTAGTATTAACACCATCTACCCATAATAGGAAGCGTTAATTTATGAATGACTTTGTAACACGCAATGCCGTCTATAGACTCGCATATTTGTCAAAATTCAGAAAATAAATTAGGTTCATGATCTATATTTGAATAATATTACAATGAAAAAATACTTGCTTCTTATCAGTGTTGCCACCTTGCCCAGGGAGGAAATAGCTAAACCTAAGTAAAAAATGTTGCTAAATTCTAAGACCTCAATTCTGATAAAAGTAGCCAAAAGTGGCGGAAGAAAAGCTATATGAGATTGCTACTTGCTACTACTGTACTAATTATAAGTCCAAAAGAATATCATAGCATCTTGTGATGTTGAAGGTCCAGCTTCATTTTCGTTTTTTTTCTAGTTGTTTTGTTTTCCTATTAGTTTTAAGATGTTATTTGGGATTGAGTAAGTCGCACATGTGTCATTATTTTTCTCCAAAAAAAATCTCTGATCCTTAATATTTAATTTACGGTGAGCTCATGACAGAAAAAACTCCACTTCAGCGTTAGAAAGCTGTCATTGCGAAAACTTACAACAACATTAATTTGTTGCATTTTTAATGGCTATTCACTTTTGGTTCAGAAATTGTCTGTAAAAGCATAACTTTTATTAAAGTGTATATAGAATAAGCTAATAATGGTAGCTAAAATGTTTTAGTCACCAAGTTTTTTTTTGTAGCTAACGATTCCGTAAATGTGGCTAAAGAATCTAGCTTAAAATCGGCTGAAGTGGCAACACTACTCTTATATTTCATATTAAAGATGAAGATGATATGCACGGCCATTACATAATACGCTCCCGGACACGTAATTCGAGCCAGCTCGCATTTTCAGCACTAAATGCCCTACGCTTATACAATGTTTGATTGATCAAAAACTATTAAGCAATTTTGAAACTAGTATACATAAAACCTTTTTGGAATTTTGGATTTGCAAAACCGGGGAAAAACGTTTTCTTCGACGATAACACTACTTTTGTATTCTAGCCGTTTAAAACAAAAATGCGAGGTGGTGCGAATTATGTATCCTGAAGTATGTAAACCACTTTCAGGCTATTGATCAGCGCCATCTTGATGTAAGACGGCGTTTTGACCTTTTTAAAGTTCCTGTCTGTAGTATGGAAATTAGCAGTTATAGCGCGCGCCTCCTTTGACCATAGACTGACTTCTGTCAAATAGATGTCAGACGGATTTGTCTTTTACGCGCGTAGAGGGAGAATAAAAAAAAAGAATAGAGAAGCTTCTCGCGTATACTGAAAAGGGATACCAACAGAGTACCTATAAATTCTGGGTTGTCTACTTTTAAAATTTTACCTCGTTAAAGAAATTGAAATGAAAATGTAGCCGTAGTAGCCTAATGGTTTTTGACCTACTGCCTCTCAAGGCAGAGGGTCGTGGGTTCGAATCCCGACTCGCACCTCTGAGTGTCTCGGAATTTGTGCGAAATTTAATTTGAAATTTATCATGAGCTTTTCGGTGAAGGAAAACATCGTGATGAAACGTTGAAGAAGGTTCAAAGTCCTCGGAAAACGTGTGCAGTCCCCAACCCAAATTGGGCCAGTGTGGTGGACTGTCGCCTAAGCACTCGCCTGAGAGGAGACCCGTGCCCAGCAGTGGGACGTATAAATGGGTTCATGATAATGATGAAATCTGCCGAGTCTAAGGAGGGAGAATCCGCCAGACCACATTTAGCTTGGTAGAGTTTTAGTAACCAAATAAAACAATTAAGACAAATCATTACTTTTTATTGGCCCTTGAACAGTATTAACTTAGTATACATATTTCGAACTGAAAAAGTATTGAAAAGTAAAAAAATACAATATTTAAAATGACCCATAAATTGGGGAAAAAAATTTTTACATTATTTATTTGATCTCTCTTTCTCGCGTATCATAACCACTGCTGGTAGAAGCGAGATAGACATATTTGACAAAAGTAAGCTATTCTCCTTATTTTAGGAGGTTTATACGATGCAAACAAAAATCTTTTAATCAAGAAAAACTTCAAATATCATCTAAAATACATGAAGTCGTAATATTCCAGGCTTGTAAGAGTATTTCACTAGTAATTCATACAAGAAAATTCATTGATTGTAATGAAAAATTAAAACTTACGTGTGGAAGGTTATGTTGGGAATTTTTCGTTCCGTACGGCTTTTACAGCCTAAAATACAACAATGCACCATTATTGCAAGCTGCAATAATTGTCAATTACTACAAAGGAACGGTTAGTAACTTTGTAAAACACTTCTTAAAAGCACAAACACATAAAATCGATGCACATCAAACGCTCGGAAGGATTTGCTGGACTCAACGAGCGTTGAGTCATACAACCAAAACCGCATACGTAGAACGGGACAAAAAATAATATTGTTTTCTCGTTTACTCCGATATGTCTGTGCATAAATCTGTCTCGCTTGTACGGTTTTTATTATTTATAGATCCCCTCTACCCAATTCTCCCTCTACGTTTACGCGCCATCGGCGGTCTTTCTCGACCAAGGGTCCCAGAACCCACGAATCAAGGAGTCTCTCGTACTAAACAGTCCTTTTGAGTTATTGGTATATGGTGTTACTGATAGGTCTATTTTTATCGCTCAACAATTTTGGCCCACACATTTTTGCATATAGATACCATTTATAACTAGAATTTCTTCCGTGTAGCAAAACGCGAGAAGTCTTCCAGCCAATCGGCGTTCAACTCTCGCGGATCCATATTCGGTGATGCACGCTCCGAAAAAGACAAATTGTGAGTTATGAGGATATATCATTTCACCCTCATAACCGCTTGTAGATAGAATATAGTCGCTTTTTTTTGTTTCGTTTCCATTTTAACAGATTAACAAGTCAAGAGCGCCTTGAACGTTACTGTGAGACGACGAATGTTTGCGTATAACTTAAATTAGGCTTACCGCAGACCTTGAAGCAACGCGGCAATGCCGCGGAAAAATGTAAGGAACAATTAGTGCTCTTGGTATAATAAAGTCACGTGTAATCATACATCGAAAGTGCTTTTATCACTTGAAAGTCTTAAAAATAATACGAAAACAAATTGTGTACACACACGGTTATTTTTAAAATACTAGACCTTAAAGGACTAAATAGTTTACGAACGGTCTTGCGTATTTGTTAGTGTTGTACAAATAACACTATAATGTACAATTTTGTAACTGTCCTATTTAAGCAAAAAAGTTATCAACTAAATAGACGCCGCAAGTGCATCTGCATGAAAACTCCGATGACGTCACAACCGCTTTGGTGATAGCAACTTCGGTGCTAAAGCGATCGATTAAATCGACGACGCAGACCCTGCACTAAAGAAACGTTACTTATATAGTTAAATAATCTCAGTACCTACAAAGCACTAAAAAAACCGACTTCAAATATTCGTGGAATTACATCTATTTGCCAAGTTTTGTTGCAATAGGTTACCGGAAAGTGCAAAAAAACCGGATGCATCCCCCTAGTTCGCCACTATATGCGACTTAACACAGGAGATAATAAAAATCGGTGCTCACTGCTTAAAGTGTATTGAGAGAAAAACGCCTTTAGTTGGAGCACATTAAAAACGTCCATTAAAATAATTGCTCCTTATTATAAAAATAAGTCTTCATGCGTAAATAACCACCCTTAGAGGTGGAATATGGACTGTAAACTGACAACCGGTACAATTTTCTAAAAATTTCTATTTAATACCATTTTATACTATTTCATACTCCTCCGCGTTGCAAGAAATTCCATCTTAGATACATTTAATTTTGGCGCCTGAATCGCCTTCATTGAACTTGCAATAATTTCTGACCAGATGCTATACAAACGACGCAAACAATTATTTTCTTCATCCTGTAAAATTGTCAAAATTGAGATAGTACCGGTTGCCAGTTCACAGTCGATATGTTCTTCAAAATTAAATGGGACACTGCTGAGGTACCCTCTTTCCAACAAAAAGAAGCTTTATCCAAATCGGTTCACAAATTCAAAGGCCGGAGTAATAAATAAATAATACCAGAATAAGTTGATGCACTGTATTGTTTTGAAAAAAATGTTTGTCCCTTAAAAAATTAAAGATTTGTAGTTAAATTTTTAATCGACTTCAATGGTAAGGGCGCGTTCAAATTAGTCGCTGTTAGCCGCGCTGCAGCCGAAACGATGTACGAAAATCGAGTTGAAGAATTTATAGACAATGCAGAACAACACCTTGCAATATGGGATATCAGTTCCGCCAGTTATTCTAATCGACTGGAAAAAAAGGCATGGAAAAATTGATGTCTAAAATGTATTGACAATTTTGAAACTAAAACTACAAATGAAAAAAACATAGCAGGTTGTGAGTAATTTTTAATATCTATACGTGAAGTGTGTGCCCCAACCACCACCACCCCAAATCGTCAAATCGTTCGAATCGTCAACAATAAAATTACAAACACAACCGCCCGCGGTACTTACATCGGCAAATGAACCGCACCCGAATGTAAATTCTTGTCGCGGTCACGCCAAGTTCGCTCTTCGCGATACCTTTATCGCGGGACAAAATACCGACAACAATCGGGAACGAACCGCGAATGCGACGCGAAGCCGCGACGAATATGCGAATGCGATGCACACTCATGCTTCGCGGGTAGGGTAGGGTAGGGTGGAGAGACCATAAGCGTTTTTATATTATATTGGGCACGTGAATGAGGTACACTTGCGGCGTCTATTTAGGTATAAGGCCTGTGAGTGCTATATAGTATCTGTTCCGACTAATTGTCATAATTAGTATAGCCAAAGTTTTCATAGTAACGTTTTTTTTAGTGATAGTACAGATTTAAGATGTCCGGCTCTTTCTTGACTTTCCTGTTAGTCTGGGTTGTATAATATTAAGCTTCTCACTGTTTACCATTGCACCCAGTTATAACTTCATTTAAAATACCGACTATTCAGTGGTGGTTTTAATCATTCCATTTAATATTCATATTATCAAACACTATTCCCGTTATTCACCTAAAGCGGAGAAAAATATACATAGATATGTTTAACCAACGGAGTGTCTTTATCGGAAATGAAATTTGTTTGATTTGTTTGGTACAACGTTTACAGGTTCAATATAATATATTATATTGAACCTGTATTATAATATATATATTATATTCAATATAATATATATATTATAATAATTCACGGCTGCCTTGTGACTTGGTTTTGGCCGTTGGGTTGTTCGAAAAAACAAATATATTGCTGCCGCTGAGTGAAAGGTCGCATGTGACATTTAAAAAGAAAATTGTTTTGTGTATTTAATGTGGTCATTATTTTATCGCTCAAAGCGGGACGCCTGTACATTTATTATTGTTTCACGATAAAAAAAATTCAAATATAACTAAACGTTTTCAATGATCAAAAATTTAAAAAACAACAAATCTTGTGTAGTTCACGCCATTTTTAAAATTTACTGTCACGTGTATCTTGTTTTGTCAAAGCAAGACATCTTTAAGGATTTTGGGCACAGCGTGACATGAAGCATAAAAGCGGGACTGTCCCGCTCAATGCGACGGACGTATGGTCACGTATACTAGTGCGGTCAGTAAAAAAAGGCCAATCTGTCACTATTTCTACGTGGATAAGGTATATGATATTTTTTAAATTTCGTTTGTTTAAAATGATTTTCTCGGTTTTAAGTTTTTGTCACAAGCGTTCTTTCCACGCGATTTGGATCCGAATAAATAGTTTCTTTTGCAGTGTGCCGTAATCGCGAAAGCTTATAAAGACTTTTTTCATATTTAACGAAAACAACAAATTATACTGGTTGTTTAAACACATCTCACCTCTCCGCTTAGCCAGAATAACGGACCATAAACTCCAGCATTAAGTCAACTTTACCGTGGGTGCATTTCTATTTCTACTACGTGCATTATATCTATCTTAGTCCGTTTTTGCTAAGTGCGTTCTCTCAAACACGCGGTATATCTAGCGTTTTTTGCAATGGATATCTGTGTTTATAGAATTGTATTTATCTTAGTAGATGCGATATGACTGCTGCAATATCTAGTCTTGATATCCATGTTTAAAAAAATAAAAGCAAAATTTGTTTCAGAACAAAAATCTTTGAACAAAATGGATGGATGTAGTGCGATCACCGGTCAGTACAGTTAGGGTAGGGCCCCATTTGCGATCACGCATTAGCACCGCATTCAAAATAAACTTGTGTCAGGTCAGTCAACCGTGAACATGGGACCTGTAAAGGGCCCAAAACGTCGGTTTGTTTGAAAAAACAAATATACGCGATTTAAATCCGGAAAAATAGTTTCATTTCCTATAAACTTGTGTGTTATATACAGTATAATCATTTAAATGATTTACTTTGGACGCGGTGCCGAGGCGTGCTGATAAATTGGGGACCGACTCTTAATGGTTTTTATTTTTATGTTGTAGTTAACGGCAAATTTAACAATCGACTATTTACACTTGTTTAATACTTATTATTTGCATGGCAACAAGGTCGATTCAGCGACATTTTCGAAGCTAATAAATCTGTGCGGGTGCCATTGTTGTAGTATAAGAAAGCTTGCCGCGCTCAGTGTTAAGGTTATTTGCCGCGATCTACATCTCCCATTTTTATTTAAATTTTTTTTTTTGCTATTTCCACCTTTTACACTGCTTTAGGGTTAACACCCACTGTTAGTATATATCAGTACTGCGCCCATAATTATATATTCTACTGGAGCGGACATTAAAATACCCACCTTTGGTGCCACTACATAAATTCTATTTACTGATAACTAGAGATTTGAGATGAGTATATTTGCTTAAATTTCGTTAAGTAATTCACGTAATAACACATCACAAAGTCGAAAATTGTTTTGTCCGTTTCGTTATACCGACAACCGAATTATAACGAAACAGTTGTCCTTCAGGATATGTTGAATGTTTATCGCAAAGACACGATTAGGTTCGGTGAGGTTAGGTTAAGTTTTAAAAGAAAAAATATTTACCTCTCGAAATTACTTTCGAGGTTATGAAATTTCGACCAAACGTTATTTCTGGGAAACGTCATTTCGGACTACTGATAGGTGACGGTAATTCACATATAAACGATAAAAATGCCTAATATGCAACTAGCAGTTGCTTTAGTACGTTAGTTAGCCTTTTAGGATTAATAATAAATATGTATACTGTGCCTGTTTTGCTCTCTGGCGATGACAGTGGGGTTTAACCTTTGAAATTTCTATAGTTTCTATAACCGTAAAGCCTATATCCATCTTTATTATTTCCAGTAAACAGTTCCCTTGTATTATTCGGCCTGCACCCTATATTTTATGCTTTGTTTGTTTAATATACCTGGATCATATAATTCATTATTCATCCCATTCGAATTTATTGTCCCTTTTCTAATATTATTTATTTTTGTTAGTACTAACCTCCCAAGACACAGCAAACTATAATAAGAATGGCACTAAACGCCTAATGCACGTTAAAATGTACTAGGATCAGTGGGGTAAGAGGAACACCGGGAGTGAAAGTACTTAAAACCTACCTGTTTGTATTTAATGTGCATGTATTTAAATGCACGCATGCGACACGCGTGCAGCGCACATGCAGCGCGTTCGCAACGCATTCAGATCTATACGCACCCTTAGTCGATAAAACAGACAAACAAAATAGATTAACCGATTTTAAAGAGATGGCGTTAAGATCGCTCCAAACCCAAAAAAGGACAATGGCGAAATACATTGACCGATTTTAAAGAGATGGCGTTAAGATCGCTCCAAACCCAAAAAAGGACAATGGCGAAATTATTGTGAAAATAATTCTTTAGCGTCTTAAAAGTCATAATTAGAAGATTGAATGAAATATATTTGTAACATTTTTCAAATCATACTAAAGGCCTGTCTAAGTCTGATAAAAAGAAATCATGTTAAAATGAAACTCAAATTATTTATTAATATGTTAACCGGACTGATATCTACAACTGTCAGTTTCTTAGTTTCTTGAGGTTGAGCAACATCTAACCGCCAAAAAGAGATTTTCAATACTTACATATATGTAGATTGGTCCACGTTAAGTTAGTTCACGTAATATCAAATGTACTGATTCGACCGATTTGCTATATGATATTATCTACTCTATTGGCAAAAAATACTGTAGATAATTCCTCCACCAAATATGCCACGCGAGAAAGTGGTGAAAGGGACAGGGAAAAAGTTCCCGTTGTCAGAGATAGATGGCATGTTTCCAGTCACGAACCCACGTCACCATTCAACTTCTATTAACTCTGTTTAAGGCTTCTGTAGTTTATTTTGATATAATAATACACCGAATATATTTTATTCAATATAAAGTCCAAAACTACAAACTGGAATATTTTTAATTCCGGATTTCAGAATAGTAAAGTCAGTACCAAATTTGTTCAAGAATTTAAATTATTTATTTTCGCGTATTTTTCTACGTAGACGCATGCAAATTATGTCAGCAAAAATTTACATAGAAGTTCGCCATTGTTCTTTGACAGTTATGAAATCTTGAGAACACGACATTGACTTACAATTATATGGACGTCGGGTCCGCGCTAAAAAGTGTCTGAACTTATAGGGCGTTAAAATCGTATACAGAGCGTCATTCACGCTCTAGTCTTCGTTTGTTCGACTGACAGCGAAGCAAGCAAAATTAGACAGTACTGCGATGACATTACAATTTAAATTCAACGTTTTAGCTTTTTCATATTCCTTGACATGTCACTACGTTTAAATAGGTTGACTTGGGACTTTTTTTCGTGGTTTTTGTATTAGACCCGTCGTCCATTTATTTGTAAGTCAATGGAACACGAGGCTACATTACAAAACTGTTATAAAAAACAAGATGACTGTTCCTATTATTCCATCTTTTGGGGGAAGAGAAACACAGTTTGCACGTTTTCAGCAAAGTATCGAGTTTTTTACTGGTGGCAAGCGACTCTCCTATCCATAACAGTTGCAGTGCCATTCAGAGCTTTATGAGGGGCACTGCCACTTCACCCGTCACCCAGAGATAAAAACTAATGAAAACTCGAATGTGTGAGTGAGTGAATGCCATCTTTACTGCTGTATGATAAAAAATAGGATGGGTGTTGGTATGTACCGTGACCACCATACTAGAAGGTTACGTCTATGACCATGTTTTTTTTCTAAGAACAGCTAGAAAATAACAAGTTTTCTTCTTTCACAGGTTGAAACCACGGCAGCACTTGTACTAAGCGAGAGAGCATTGTTGAGTCGATAATAGTATATTTATTCTACGGCCTCAGCCACGGTGCTTGTCAATGCAACGTTGTGCCTTTAAAAGGTACATTACATTTTCTCTTTTATTTTGTTCTTTTGTACTTGGTTTGTAATTCATTACACCTGCCCAAAGTATATGTACGACGACCTTTGCGGCGTACCTTGGCTTACTATTTCTATATAATTGTCAATGAGCTAAAAAACCTTTATATTAATGTCGAAGAGGACGTTAAAGTACAGGATAGCAATATCGTAGTAAAACAATTTGATAGAGGGGCTCTTATGAACTGAGGCGTTGAAATATAATGCTGTAAACAACAATACAATCGGTTTGTTATTGTTAGCTACCATCGCACGCGCAGATGACAATTTATTACAACCAATTTAGCTTATTTGTGTCTTTTTGGTTACGATGCGCTGTAAGAGCTGTTGCTTAATATATTTAACTTTAGAAACTTGTTTTTATTAAATCGTTTTGTGAATAAATTCTTTCGACGTTACATCACTAGGGCGCTGCCTGATGGCATAATTTTAACCCAACTGTTCTTTTGCCTAACACCTCTCAGTTCATAACTACCCGACGTATCTAAATTAGATCAGACTGGGGGGGCTGGTGTCCGCAACTCGACGTCAAGGCGCCTATTTTGCGTTTATTTCCTTATAATATTATTCAAATATTGATTGTGCTAAAATTATTTTCTGAACGTCGACAAATGTGCGTGTAAATAAAGTAATTTATAAATTAACGCTTCCTATTATAGGTAGATGGCGCTAATCCTAAACAAATAGCCGCCACTATCCACAAAAATCAGTTCAATGAGCGCCATCTAGTTGATTTCTTTGTTATCACTAGAAATTAGAGGGGCTTTGATAAATTGCAGCTCTACAATGTAAAACAAATAGGTACTACGCCGTCTTGTATCGCCATTAGCGGCCCTGTTTAGATATTAGTCCAGCTATCCAAATAATTATTGAACACATATTTCTTTCAACTATTCATTAAAGTTCATAATTGCGCCCATGAATAACCTTAAAGGTGGTCAGTTATAACTGGATTATGAATCGTAAACGTTGCATTCGCAAGCATCAACAAAATCAAAACATCACTTGTTGTACTTTACGGAGTTTGATTTTGTATAAGTTTATAAAGACACCTGATATTTTTTATGTGAAAACTGTATTTGTATTATGTTTCACACAAACTACTGCTCCACTACTTTAAATTGTTGTATGCAATAATATGAATTGCTAACGAGTTTCAGAATATTCTGACGAAAGTTGTGAATGCGGTATCAAAGTTGTAAATAATTTTTTTTCATCACAATTCATAAATATTCATTCTAAATGTATATGAAATCACGTTGCATGTGTTGAACATATTGCTCAAAATGTTATCTTTTGTTTTAAATCTTCCTCATTTCTATTTTTATGTTGTGATGCTTTTATTTTTATCAACAGTATTGTAATCTCATGTACGTAATACACCGATAGAAAATTTGCACACACTACATTATGCGTTCATATTTTAACGTTCATTTCATTCTTTTGTCGAGATTTTTTAACGCAGATTTTTTTGTTGGACAGACAGATCACAAAATTGAAGAGATAATCGACATTTTGTTGGACAGACAGACGACAAAATTGGATAGACAGTCGACATTTTGTTGGACAGACGGTCGATATTTTGTTGGACAGACAGTCTACATTTCGTTGAACAAACATTCACTGACGTGCTATTGATCGTTTTTCCTGCAAAAAGTCTATCATCTACAGCGACTAATTGAAAATATAATGGTCAATGCGTTATTTAAATTATGGTATGTAGCAATTTATATATTCGTGTATTGATATTACAGATGTTGCATGTATTTTAAAGTAAAAAATAAAATGGACATTTTCACACAAAGTCGAATATATTACTATGTATTCTTAAACGAAATGGATAGACAACGATAATTGGCCATGATGAGCCAAAGATGTCTTTGGCTTTTCAAATTCAAAGCCTTTATATAATTAATTTTTGTACCCTTTCACAATTTACAGTTAAAAATGTGACAGTTTTGAGAGGGTACATAAGCCTGATGTAATCAAAATTCTTGTTTTCTGTCGGTGTAACGCACCTGTGGAGCAGTAAACTATAATTGAATATACGAAGTAACTGTGAGACTTCCACTGGGTGTTTAAAACAGGACAAAAATCTTTGAGTAAATTTTTAAAATCACTAAATACAAGACGCTAAACTTCGCACAAATTGTATGCATTTACAAATTCTGTTACAATTACCGTGCACCGTACAAATTTTGAATAATTGCAATTATGTAAATTAGAGGACCACGGTTGTCCAACTGTTAGCACCGTGGGGGGTAAATGAGTTAGTTCCAGGTTCGATTCCAGATCCAATTTAGGAAAAGAATTTTTGCAAATTGATTCTGGTTTAGGTGTTCTGGGTAGTTGCTCTAGTACTCATATACTCCGTCCAACCAT
This sequence comes from Hyposmocoma kahamanoa, assembly GCF_003589595.1. Taxonomy (NCBI): domain Eukaryota; kingdom Metazoa; phylum Arthropoda; class Insecta; order Lepidoptera; family Cosmopterigidae; genus Hyposmocoma; species Hyposmocoma kahamanoa. The sequence goes on from NW_020654684.1 coordinate 2,174,881, forward strand.
TTTTTTGACATCGAATTCTAATCAATTAGTGTCCTAATGCATTTCCGCATCGACTTTTATAACAATCGATTTTGTTTCTGAAGAAATTTTAATCGTGAATATAAACGAGTTTGACAATTTGTGTACTCAAGAATTAATATTCAATGTTACTGAGGGTTCAAGTGATGGTTCCCGTTCGTATGGAAAAGAATCCGACGATTCATTATAATAAACGAAAATAATTTTTTAACACAGTTGCTCAAAACGTGGTATTTTTCGCACTGCAAATCGTGCGGAAAGTTGGATTTCTCGCACTAGTGCTTTTTACTTTTCCAGTTTTTTTTAAATTTACTGTTGTTTTAAGTCTTAAACATAGAACTAAAGAGATTGTATATTTATTTCATATTTATGTGCTTTGTGACGTAAGTCATTCGTCATTACTATACTATATCTATGGAGAGACCGCATTTTTACACCTATGAAGTAAATGCTCCTTAGTAGCGATTATGTAGAAAATAAAGTAATATAAAATAGTAATTTTAATGTGGCTGAATACTGGCAACAGTTGCCATATTGAAAAAAGTCGGCCAAAAAAAGTACTAATTTTTTTCATCGTTTACATTCCCGCCTTTTTCATTAACTTTTTTACGATTTGATTTTGTTATTGACAAAGGAATAAAATGAGGTTTCTTTTAAATACTGTTTTATTTTACTTTCAATGTAGGTTTTTCGCAAATGTATTAAAAAACGTTGTTTGATACACATGCGGATTTGTCATTTTCACTTGTCTCGAGTCTTCGATGCCTCGAGACTCGTGAACAATGACTAACTATCCGCACTTGTATCAAAAATAACTATATTTTGATTATTAATAATTTATTTCGTTTCATTATAATTTATTAGGCAGGTACCAAAATTATCAACTTGGACAGTCTTCCTTACATATTCTGTCGCCTCGACAAATATCGGAGCTAAAGAGCACGTCGTTTCACTATAGTAAAGACAAAACGCTTCTATGTAATATTGCAACTGCGTAGGCATGCTTGTCAAAAGTTAAAAAAATTGTTGGACGGAGGAATAGTACAGGGAACCTCCTAGTTTCAGACCAATTAAACTGATTAGTTCACATTCCATTCCTTACAAAATTAGGCACATTTACTGCGAAAGCGAGTTTTTGTAAGCATAGCGTAATGAAGATTGTCAATTGTCTAACGTACAAACTACATAAGAGCTAAAAATATTCGCGCGGCGTCCGGAAAATTCTTGCGCAGGCTCGGGAATTGCCTCCGCTTCCGTATAGTATCTAGTTTGAACGTTACACAATTTACATACAGTTCATTATGCAATGTACAATTTCCTTATAAAAATTCGCTATTTATGCCGATGTGGTGCAATGTAAATTGAGACTTAAAGAGTCTATACAACCTCAAAAGGCTTTGCTTGATTCACTTTGGAAAAAAATAGTAAAATTGAGGATAGATAAAAACAAACTTACCTCGAAAGAAAACCGCTGTTTTCGATAGGTACTTTATAAAAACAATGATTTTTTTAATATCGACTAAGCTAAATAGAACTAATATACATTTTTCAAATGGCATTAATTTCGTTTTTAAAATTTAATTTTAAAATAGAATTCGAGGTCGTATCAATTTTTACTAAACATTTTGATAGAAAAGATTTGTTATGGTCATAACATACGACATGAAATTCTAAATTGAACTATCTAAATAACTTTTTCAGTCAGAATTTTAAAAAAGCGATGTAAATTTATTTTCATTTTTAAAGATATTAAAAATAACTATCGATATTAAAAAAAATGCTCGTAAACAACGTCAGACGTCTATATTTAACAGGAGTCGGAGGCGAATAATTTGTTTTCTTCATTTACCAGTATTTTTTACTTCTTGTAACTAACTCATGCGCATATTGTTCATGCTGTAATAAGGCAAATTCATACGACCTATTGTCGTCATAGCACTTTAAGGGTCGTATTCCAGAACTCTAATCAATGCTCAAGTCAGGATTTGAGCAGACTTGTATAATTTCAAGCACTGGAAATACGACCCTAATGATTTCTAGTGTTTTGAATCATACTCAAGTCCTGACTTGAGCATTGAGTGGAGTTCTAGAATACGACCCTGAGCCACCTGTAGCTCATCTCAGTCTTGTTATATTAAATAAATTAGTGGAGAATGTTGTCCATTTTTAATCACCCATGACGTAGCTTTATTTATTTTGTCACGATCGTCCGCCGCGGGCGGAAATTATGTACGTATTTGAAAGTCTAATCGGAAAGTCCAAATTATGCCCATTGTATATTATGAGTAAATTTTTATAATGAATAGTAAATGTAGTTTTTTTCCTGCTTATGTCCTTGACAACAAATTTCTAAGTCTGAGCCGGTCCGAGTGTCCTCAGTAGTGCTAATTCTGTAACTCCAGAGGTCTGCTTCTCTCCATACAAGATCGTAACTCGGAAACGCGCGCCTTATTCCACCGTGACCAAGGTCGAGTTTTCAAAATTTAACTAGCCAGATAAAAAGTCGCTATTCAATCCGCTCTAGTCACAAACAACTAGATTTAGTCGTTCCGCCGTTCAACAGGCTTATAAGGCTCAATATACATTATAAATAATAAATAATATAAATAACGCACACACTCAACAGCCCCGCACTAGGGAAACCCTGGGTCGCGGGTGCCATGGACACACACATAGACAACCACAAATTACACCCAAACTCACGAGAGAAATAAATGTAAGCCATACAAACATTTCTCCCGGTCCGGGAATCGAACCTGGGACCTCTGCGTGGCAGTCCGGCATGGTAACCGTTCGGTCACGGAGGCAGTAAAAGTTGCGGCGGAACGGAATGGAAGAATGCTCGAGCATTCCGTGACCGTCAGGATGGCTGGTCGCATCTGGCACTGAGTGTATATTCAAGAATTGCTACCTTTTCCTAATAATTGCTACCTTTGATATATTCTGAGAAATAAAAAAAAAATTGACCAGCCATTCTGACGTCACGATGGCTGGTCGCCACTTTGTTCAGCACGAAGGGAGCAGATTTTCCTGAAGTATGTATTACTAATAATTGCTACCTTCACGAATTAAAGGTATACGCTTCCTATCTACATTAGTTAAAAAAAATATAAACGATTGAAAATTTTACGAAGAAGTACCAATGCCTGCCGTTTGTATTATGGCAATAAAGCACTAAAAACTTTTGCTTTTTTAATTTAATCATGCACTTTTCTATTCTTGAATATAGACTCAGTGCCAGATACGACTAGCTATCCTGACGGTCACCGCATCCCGCGGAAGATTTTGACTCGTATCTAGTTTGTACGTTACACAAATTCTGTATACTATGCAAAATTTGTGCATAAGCTCTGAAACTAACCCTGATATAATAAATCGGTTGTATCTTCTAAACAACCGAGCGACTAATTTAAAATTTCTCGACTGGGACCGACTAATTAACGACTTCCTGGGTGCAATCAGATCGAAGCTAGGAGCTGTGTTTCTCGTGATTCAAAAATGGTGCCGCCGGGATAAGCTTATTCCAGCGTAGACAGTAAAACAACCTTATAACTTGAATAGCGGACCGACTAAATCTAGTTTTTTTGTGACTAGAACCGACTAAATAGCGACTTTTTACCTGGCTGGTCAAATTTCAAAGCCTCACCCATAGTCACGATGGAATAAGGCACGCCATGGGTAGATGGCGCTAATTCTAAACAAAATAAAAGAATAGCCGGCAGCATCCACATAAAGCACCATCTAGTTTATTTGTTTGTAATGACTAGAAATTAGAGTATCTTTGATATTGCAGCTCGTCAATGTAATACAAATTTGCTGGAAGAATTTAGTTCGCATCCAACCGGATGTAGGATTTTTTCTAATTGTAGAAATCCTGGGAACTCGATATCTTTTTAGTTTCTACTACTTTATTGTTAGTCAAAATCAGAGTAACTGACATTTTTATAAGTAACGATAACACTTTAGCGTTACTTATGACAATGAGGGCAGTATGGTCACCAACGTATTACCATAGTGTAGGTTAAGACCAAACAACGTATTTACGAATATTTTTTTTATTAATTTCACAAAAGTATTCATTAAAAGCCACAGTTTTCAAGGCTTTTAAGCTGTTAAAGCAACGGTACAACGTTATACTTCATATCGTCCAACAGTGAGCTAGAAAACAGGAATCCAAAGCTACCTACTTTTTGATTCTTTACAAATATCTTTTGATTACAAAGTTCATATACCTACAGTGTTAAGTTCAATGTTTATTAATATAATAACAAAGTAACTATGATGGTATTTAAAAACAATATCCAGAATTGTGGATAACTCTACTCTAAGCAAGGATCTTTATATATCATAATTTAACTAAAAAATGCCCATTGATTTTTGACATCAATGATACACATGAAGTACCTTCTCTAAAATTCTGCAAGATGGCGCTGTATTTTATTACCGTTTTTACTAGGACTTCCAATCTCGCTGCATTACAGATCGAGACTCGGTGTGGTCTCGAAAATCTTGGAAAATACGAGACTTTCGAGACTCTCAAAAGTAGGTTTTCGTATTTATAAGCTAGGCAGTTGGGTAGTCAACATGATATTTTAATCAAATTGTCAAAAATGAATGACTTTTTAAATTTTTCTAACACGAAAGAAATAAAGGGCGTTCAAAGCAGTTTCAGATAGAGCATCTGATTTTATTACCATCATTCTTCAATATCCTTAAATTATACTGTCTCCACTCTACAGTGTTGCCATGTTCATGTAACCAAAATAAAAAAATACTATTGTTTTAGTAGATTTTTAAAAATACTGTATAATTAAATGACTTGACGAATTTCCGAGACTAAATCATCAGTTACGAGTCCTGAAAATATCAAAAAATCGTCGAGACTTTCGAGACAAACTCCCGAGATGAAAGCCCAAGTATGTTAATCCGTTTGAATTGTAACGATCTTTGTAATTATAAGGCATTTGTAAAGAAGTATGATTTTAGACTACATATAAACGTTACATTTTATAGAAAATATTCACACACTTCATCCGATAAAGGCAGTCGAAGCTTGCGTTGTCACATCTATTGCGTCTAGGGAATGTGTGCGAATGAGCAAGATATTCGCTTTAACGTTTTGTTTGTGATCAGATTTGAAAATATTTGCTACAGCCCTGCACATTATTCTAATTTCGTTGTGCTAACAGAGTTATTTTCCACACTTAACTGTAGTGTTAAAACAGTGAAAAACACAATGATTGTTGTAGAATTACAATTAAGCACACTGAAATTAACATAATGTAGGTAAATGGTCATGCTTTCTTGCCAATTTTTACTACCTTTTTGTATTTAGTTGATTAGGGGACCAACAAGTTTTACTGTTAGTCGACTCTTGAACTTTAGAGACAAGTTTTCCACAGCAATAGAGTTACTAGTTGGTTAATCCAAATCTTAAAAAATTACTTTTTAGTTACGATAATTAATCTTAAATTGTTTGACACTTAGCCACTCGCACATATTCCATTATATATATTATCATCAATTTTATATCATAATCTTGTATAAATAATGACTTTTTAATACTTACATTTAACGTGTGAATAACACTATGATTTACGTATAATAGAACAGCTCCGTGTATCATTTATACTGATTATTATTTATTTATTTATTCATATAGAGTGAGAAGCGACACTGATTCTAATATTTTTGAAATATACTTTGAAGCTAGTTTGTGATTTCTAATTCGAACGCCTTATTCTAACGTAGCAGGTGAAAATGATCTAACATTGAAAAGCAAAAATGTACTTAATTTTAAAAGAGGATTTTTCTACTAATTGAAATTCAAAACAAGAATCGAGGCATTCAGAAAAATCACTACTTGGACGTTAATGATAGATCATTCTTCCTGCCAAGAATTACAATTACTTAAATTATTTATTGAAGTGTTACAGACACAAAACAATTTATATATAACCTACCCTTCATGTCATTGGAACTTATTTCAGTTAATTCGAAATCTGTGGGTCCCAGTTCAATATGATTAACATTTGGTTCAAAGAACACTACTGAGTTGACAAAGGCTTTCATGCTTTGTTGGTATTCCAATCGCTTAAAGATTTTCACCGTTTAATCTACAATAAATCTGCCAACTGTTAAAAAGCTGCAATGCCACGTGTAAGCGGCCATTTTGTTTTACATGTAAAAACAAGATGGTCGCTTTGGGTGTAGCGGAATTTTATTGCATTTAATAATATGCCAGCTATTAAAATTGTACAATGTATTTCAAGCTCAATGTGTTTCTAACACCCTTTATGAAACCGGGAATAATAAATTATAGGAAAGTAAGTATTCAACAGGAAATCCATAAATAAGCTAAACACCTATTATATTAAAAAAACTTATGGAAAATAGTGCCCAAAGAAACAATAATTGTAAATCCCCCAAAAGCTTAATTTAGATAGACTACTTGTAAATATGATAATAGATATACTCAATGCAGTGACATATAAAATATATTCTTCTTTCGCAATCCAATTTAAATATATTTATTAAAGCCTAAGCAAAAATAAACTCTTCATTCTATAATAGGGATCCTATATCTATGCTATATCCAACGCGTAGTAACAGATACCAAATCTTATTACTAGTTCATACCGTGCTCAACACCGAAATTTGCTTTCCAGCTAGCGTTGTTATTAAGCTGCGTATGATCTATGGTAGCAAAATCACGGCGCTCTGACCAATCAAAGCCCGCGATAGTGACATCACGTCATTATTAACCAATCAGAAGACTGCAGATTGTCCTATTGGTTTCAAACACGTGATTATAGTGTATGTAGCATATTTCCTTCACCAGGAGTCCCACATACAATTATTTTGGTAAAACTAGCTGGAAAATTAACTAGATACACTGCTCTCGAAATTCCATTCAACTATTCTACATTTTAAACAAATTAAGTATACAAATTATTTACAATTTCCACCGATTTCAAGTAACGTCAAACCGATTAATACTATATTGTTTTGTCTTAAGTAATTTTACATTCAAATTTCTAAATTAACACCGATATCTGTGACTTCACACACAGAAGAAAGTATTTTATATATAAATATGGGGGCAAATTTACATAAGCATTAAACTACTATGGACTAGGAATTTTTAAGGTAACTATAACATTTTATGGAGACCAAAAACCACATTTCAGTAGTTTCTAACAAATTGAAATTGTATATAAAAAAATAACAGTTGGAAGTGCAGAGAAAATGTACAAAAAGACAGTTTACAAATTTTTCAAAAACATGGCCCACAACTCAGAAAAAAATGAAGTATTATATTGCTTATTTTTAATACCTATTTAATTTTAATATAATTATATTTTTAACTATTGCACACGGCTACAACTTCCCTGTGGTTATAAATCCATTACTACCTAACTATATGGTTGTAGTATTGCCGCAAATCTCTTTGGTAACTCAACGTTCACTCTTAACTTGTCAACAGAATACAATACTTAAAAATACCATATTACAGGTCTACCTACCGCTTAACTGAGGCAGTTCCTGAGATAGTTGCGCGGTGAGGGAGGAGTGACAGGTTACGTAACAGTCATGTCGCGCTGCACACGGGACAATTTCAACAAGATTTTGCTGACGATATTCAATAACAAGTTGAAAAAAGTGGCTAAACTGGCTTGTCTATTAACTTCTGTTATCTATGAAATAGTTTTTTTTTATTATCGTTTCAATTATCAACAATTGACTAATTTGATAGGCAACTTTTTTCATTCAACTTGCTATTGAATATCGTCAGAAAAATCTTGTTGAAGCTATCCCGTGTGGAGCGCGACATAACTATTACGTGTCACTCCTCCCACACCGCGCTACCTCAGGAACCGACACAGTGAAGCGGTAGGCCTGTAACTAGAATAATCTATACACTATGACTATGCCGTGTCAAGCTTATTTTGACTTCTCTTACATTATATTTCAACCGAAATATTAATCAAATTAAAAATTACGAATTTTACCATAATTTAATGCTATTTTTACAACGCTACAAGCTTTTGACTTTAGTATCTAATACAGATACAGGAATTATGAGACATAACATTTATCCAAAGACATCATGACCGCGCATCTCCTGATCTCCTTTACATCATCGACAGGACGTCATTCGCCATGACATAATTTTTTTCTATTATAGCTGTTCAAACTTTTTGACAATAAATGTTACTTTCATTATCCCGCAGTAACAAAATATAATTACCATAATTTTTGTGGTAAAAATATTTTGCTAGACCATGTTGTTGGGCAACTATGATCCCTACATGTGAGTTTTAGTATAAAAAACTAATAGATATGTATGCGGATGCAGTCGAATTTATATATGAAATGTATCGCGAATGTCACAAAAACTAGCGTTGTAAAATTTAATTTGCCATTTTATTACAAATTCTAGACCTTCGCACCTTAACATTACGTCCAAACTGAACAAAAACAACTGAATTCGTCAATTCGTCTTCTGTATCGTTCCTGAAAAATGTGTGCCTACGTCATTTTCCACCAAGAGTTTTACAGTCTACATTTTTAACAGATGCTCAATTCGACTGTTTTTTTTTTTCGTTACGTGATAACTCCCACGTTTATGAACCCATTTCTGCTAAACCCAACCCATGATTCTTTTTTGCTAGAAAGGGGGAACCTAAGTAGTGGTCTCATTCGAATTTGAAGAGAATATTCTGCCTTTAAGGGTGGCATTAAGGGATGATTCCGTTTATTTTAATAAATAATTAATTTTAGATTTATTACAATACTTCCGTCAATTTTAAAATTCAATACGTGATTATTGTCACTTTTGTTACGAATATCGATTGAAAATCTATTTTCCTTTACGTATATTTATTTATCAATTTATACAACCATTTTAATATTAAACATCTTCTATGATGCAGTGATAGCAAATGAAATTTATAAGCACTTGTTGAGAAAAAGAATGGGGACGTAATCGGCGTGTAAAATGTAGTTCGAGACTACTCTTGGTGGAAATGCTTACAAAAATTACACAATATTAATAGATAGAAATTTGAAACCACCAACGTTTAAGACAGTTCTTTTTTCAGAAATTTTTACTTTTCTGAGTCAATTGTCTGCCTATAACAGGTGTCACATTTTGCATTCTAACGTTTGTGTCGTAAGTATTACATGAAATAATTGAGGAAATTCCAACGGTATATTCAAGCTGGAAATAAAACGATACAGAAGAGCGGTTACCGCCTGTGATGAAGCATGGCTGCAGCGGTGCGACGACCACGGAGCACCTCTGGGCTTGCAGAGGATTTATCTGAAATCGAGAGAGACATTGAAATAATAATCTGATGATTGGCCAAGAAACAAAAAAGACAAGAGAAAAGGGGGAAATACCGCTCTTGGTTATAGGAAGCGGACGTAGCAGTAGGCATGCTATCCCTGAACTCATTATACATTTTCTTCACTCATAATATTCACATATAATCACTTTCCTATCACACTTACTAACTTTTCTATTGATACTAACTTCTCGTACTTCCTTTTCTCAAAATAATAAATAAATAGTGTATTTTCTATAATCATCACGCCAATGTACCCTTAACGTCTTAGTAGTTACAAAAAACATCATAATATTGTATCATTAAGATCGGGTGGTAGATACCCGGTGACCTATAGTACAGGTCAAACCTAGTTCCAACCTATTTTAATTTTTTATTGAATTGATATTCAATTATTTTTTGTGAAATTACTCCACATATAACATAGTATTATCTCGAAAATTGCGTTATATTATATTTTATCTCAAAATTGCGTTATGTTAATAATTGATCTCCAAAATTTCGTATACTGATGTGTCCTTAGAATAATAACGCATAGAAACCTAGTCCGCACACGCTAAGTGAGGCAAATTGAAGCGCTCCCAAAGGGCCTACACGAGCGGGCGGGTCTTCAGTGCTCAAGGTCAACTTGCATCGCGACCAGCTCAAGAATTTTAGCTAAAAATGACGAAATGTGCGGTAAATGAGTGAAAAATACGTCAGACAAACATAAAATAGATACTAACATCACATTCCACAAGGAAGTAACGCGTTTCAACTTGTATTTTTATATCAATATTCACTAAAACCGAAAATAAACCTACTACTAAAACTAGCCTACATGAATTTGATTTTTGCCTCACTTGTGACAGTTCGTTTGATATGAAACTATCATTCTATGCGTTATTATTCTAAGGATGTGTCATTCATATACGATTTAATTTCAAAGTGACAGGACAATGCTGTCGCTTTGAAACTAAATAGGAAATATTAATAGAAATTAAAGCCATTTTGCGATAATACTATGTGAGTTGTCATGTGCGATCTGTTATTTTACTAAAATTAAAATCTTGTTACAATAGCAATTCAGTCTCAATCAGTGTTGCCAGACTTTTGTGAAGTTAATTCGTCAATTTATGCGTGTTAAGACACGTAGAAATACTCAAACCCTCAAAATGAATTATTTTACAACTCCATTCCCCACAGAATCCCCAATCAAATTTTTCAATTCCCCAGACATTTTATTAAGTAGCCTAAACTAGCTTTTTCCTATTTCAAACATAGCCTAAATATCGCCGAGTCGCCGCGCGACCCCTCGAAGTAGCCTTGAAGGCGAAAAATCTATTAATCTGGCAACACCGGTCTCAGTGTCAGTGGAATGGCAGTAATGGCATTCATTCCTTCAATCACTAACAATCGATGTTGCCATAATAAAACTACCAAGGAAATTATTATGCATATCTCAATTATTACCTCGTTTAAGTATATTTTTTTATTGATATTATAAAAAAAATCATCTAATGATAAGCTACACGCCTGTCCATAACAGTTGCAGTGCCACTCAGAGCTTAAGATCGCAAAGATCTGACGGGCGCAGCGGCTGTGCCACCCTGAGACTTAAGTTGACAAGTCCCATATGCCTGTAATTTCACCAGCACCCCTTGCCCTTCAAAACCCGAACACATTACTGCACGCATATACATTACATTACTGCTTGGCGGAAGAAATAAGTAAGGTGGCAGTACTTCCCTGGACGAACACGAGGAGCTATATATAGCAGATTCGATTTATTCAATTAATCAATGGATTTGTGGTTGGCATTAAAATTGGCCATCACTAAACCGTCTATGGTTGGGTCAGTGACTTGTTTGTTTACATAATGGATTGAAACGGAGTATAATCTATGGTCGACACTTCGTTGTTCATGAACTTTAGGAATCTGGCTTGGTCGATACGATTAAAAGACCTAGAAATGTAATTCTCTTTTTGGTATATTACAGCGTATTTTGTATATTACACCATTTTTACACACTGTTACTAAATAAGAGTTCGAGCATTGATGTGCTATGCGACACCATAGCGACGACAATGCCACCGTAGGTATGGGACTTCTATTGCCTATTTAGATTTCTGTGATTCATGATGAATAATGTAAAGAGTGCCAGGTCCAAAGGTTTGCAGTCGGGCTCACCTGTGTAGTGCAGCGCACCCGTGGGGATTCAGGAGGCCCGCCGGCCCGTGAGGCTGCCGACGAAGGACTTGAGCGCCTGCCCCAGCGAGCCGCGTTGGTCGCCCGCGGCGCCCGCGCCGGCCAGCGCCGCCGCGCCGCCGTGCGCGTCCAGGCACTTCTGGTAGCGCAGCTGCAAGCCCCTCACTTTACTCCTTATGGCACGGCTGGGTAACTCAGTTATTCAATTGTTCAGATAAATTCGCCACCAAATGAAGGGATTTCTCATGCCAAGGCACTTTTCGCTCTTTGTAAAGTTGTTGAATACGCTGCGCGTGTATTCAACAACGTTATAAGTCACCGAGTCGCGCTTGAAACCAAACACTGTCGTTACTCAAAACTATGGAATTGTGAAAAAAAAAGTACATTCACGTTTATAAATGGATATTTAAATGTATAAATAAAAATAATCACATTATTTACAATAACACCCGTTCAGTATTTATTTTTTGATTTTCAAATTGTGCTTTCTCAATTCCAAAAATATTGAGTTAGGGACAGTATTTGGTTTCATATGTGAAGTAATGCCACATAATAAATCGGGAAGCTTTCATTGCTACGGCGATGATGGGTCGCCTCTTTTTTCACTTTAGATTGTAATTTTGAACATTTAGTGTTGCCATCTTTGAGGTCCCGGGTTCGATCCCCGGCCGAGTCAATGTACAAACGAATTTTTGTACATTGTTATTGTTAAAAACTAACTTTTATATATTATTTCCTATATTACTTTCCATAACACAAGTGCTTTTTGAAGAGGGGGTAAAATGAGTTCTACACGCTTATGGAATAAATATTCATACAATTACAGAGCACAAGTTCATTTGAATTGTCAGTTTTTATAAGTTCAAACAAACACTATATTTAGGGCTATGTTTATGAAAAATACAAAGAGGAGACACATATCTTAAAGTTTTTTATTTTAATTCAATACAGATAATCAAATCCGGCTATTCTTGTTAAAATCTATAAATATGAATAAACATTTATCTTAATATTAGTACTGTCAAAATAAGCATAAAGTTATTTTTGGCAAAATTTTATCTTTCATAATCTATCGATGAAACTATCGACAACAACTACTTACATAACTATTTAAAGTTTTATGAAAACTGGCAACCCAACATACAAATGTCATTTTACTCCGTCTTCAAAAAAGATAGACTATAATTTGGGATCAAAGCAACCTTTATGTGAATGTGGTCTGGAGGAAGTACCCCTGATCACATTTTCTTTGAATGACCTAAATTGACTTCCTCCTTGTATGACCTCCTTCCTTCTTTCATTCCTCGTCCTATTAACCTTAAATCCCTCCTTCTTTATATGTATTCTCCCTTTATTAACATTTTGTGCGATATTATATGCTCTAATAATGTAATGCTTTAGTCCGTTGTTTGTCCATGATAATTTTTTTACCCCAGGTATGATCTCCACAACAGCGTACAGTTGAAGAGTTTCATCTAAAAAGAAATACCTTGGTGCTACCGAAACGTTGGCGTTATTGATCAATATTAACTGACAACATTAATAATAATAATAATGGTTTATTTTCTCAACACAAGCAAATAAATATACACTTATTTTATAATAGACTAACAATTTTAAAAGGTATCCCTTGTGAGAAACTGGAGATTGTACTAGGCAACTAAACCTGTAATGCTGTAGGTATTACAGCTCACCAGGCCCGTCAATAACTGCCTCTGTGGCCAAACGGACTTACTATGTCGGACTGCCATGCAGAGGTCCCAGGTTCGATTCCCGGGTCAGGAGAAATATTTGTATGGCCTACATTTATTTCTCTCGTGAGTTTGGGTGTAATTTGTGGTTGTCTACGTGTGTGTCCATGGCACCCGCGACACAGGGTTTCCCTAGTGCAGGGCTATGTTGAGTGTGTTCGTTATTACGTTCGTTATTATACCATTCTTAAAAGAAAAAAGCAATATACTGTTGAGCAATAAAAATTTAAATACTATCAATTATGCTATAAACGTACGTGTTGATGAGCGAGCGCGAGCATGAGTATGTATGTAAGTGTGAGAGAGTGTCTGTGCCTGTGTGTGTGAGTGTGAGTAATTATGTATAAATTCATGAGTTCAAATAATTAAATGAGAAGGGCAATAAGATTTTCAGTTTCCCACAGTCAGGCCCAAGCCTAATAAAATAGAATAGAACAAAGCAACGTATGTGTGTGATGTTATTTAATATATAATATTATACTTAGTTTAGAAACGTATCCAAAAAACGAACCTTGCAAGCAGCCTCGATAGTCTTGCATAGAGCCCCAGACGACGGTTCGGCGTGGAACGCGTGCGCGACGAAGAGGTCCTGCGCGGTATGTACGATGAACGCGCAGCGTCGCACGTCGCGACCGATGCCCAGGAACGACAGGTAGCGCACGCGGCATTCCACGATTGGGATGGTTTCCTGACAGACAAACTTCAAATGAACGAAAGCAGAAGGTTCGATTGTTATTTAGAAAGAATTCGTCCAGGGAAGTACTGCCACCTTACTAATTTCTGCCGCCAAGCAGTAATGTCAGTACTCTGATCCGGTTTTGAAGATTACGGGTGCTGGTGACATTACAGGGACTTGTCAACTTATCTCTCAGGGACCCTCAGATCTTTGCGATTTAAAGGTCTGAGTGACACTGCAACTCTTATGGACAAGCATGTCGCTTACCATCAGGCGCATGACTTTTACGTCCCGTCCGTTGATTTTATAAAAAAAAATATTTTTACAACGCCACAACACAAAAAGAAAGAAATATTAATTAAGAATAAGAATAAAAAAACAAAGCGTACATTTGATAGTCAAAACAATTTTAATAAATGTTATGTGTGCGACTGTGGCGTATGCAAAAGTCATTTCCACAGACATATATCTAGCTACGCCGCAAGTACAGCAATTTGTTTAAAAACCAAGCGTGCCACATTTTTTGTACCCACTATGACGTTACAAGAGCTATTTAGTGATGGAAATCTCCTTCCGCTCGCTCTAAATCGATTGAACGGAATACGCGAATATTGAAATTCTTGTCCTTCCAATAAAATGAGTTCATTTATATAACATCTTTTTGTAATAGAAGATCTTATCGATTAACTTAAATAATGAATACGCACGTCAATATTATGAACTTGCGACTGCCTTAATTAATTTTACTAGATCGTTTTCTGTTGGTAATTGATCAAATTGATGACGGGCAAGACAATGACAATTTTATTGCTGACAAAATATAGTAAAATCTTATTAATCAGAGGAGGTTTCCTTAATGACGGCCTCGAGTGAAATTTTTGTGATTTGTTTATTATTTCTCGGATTTCTAACTCTGCTACTCTGCATATTCGGATAGCATCTTAGGTGGAATAAACTAGACCACCTTCGTCCTCGAAAGCAACGAACTCATACATATGACCAACTCCAGGTTTTTGTAAAGACAGCGCACTGTTAATTCTTTCCATTATATATTTTTTTGTATTACTCGTACTACATATCCGGCGATGTATGTAATTATTTGCTCACTATATTCGGACATTCGAGGCAACGTGCTGCAAATATTATCGAAATTACGGATACTACTGATAATAGATACTACAAAACTGAAAAAAAAAACGAAACGTTATAACAAAAGAGTTATAGAATATTTTTATAATATTGCTAGGGTCATAATAATTTTCGTCCCTTTGTTTTCAAAATCGATCAGAATCGAGAACAGTGTTGCCTAACGTATACATCACTAAATGTTAAATTTGGCCAAAGAAATATACAAGCGGCCGTACCACGAAACCAAATGCATTATACAAAAGTGCGTTCGTTCGATATTCATGGCGTATTAACAAAGGATCACAAATATATCGCACCAAGTAAAAGCCGCAATGTATGAGGCATACACTCGGTTGCATATCTGTTTTCTCGAAACTCATACAAAACCAAAAGAATTGTTTTTAAAATAAATTATGCATCTTCCGATTAAAAAATCACTTGCCCGTGGAATGAAACTTCCCTGTTTACCAGTTTACCCACAGTTATGGTGCTTTTGCAGTATATAATGGCACAATTATGCATTCTTCGCGTTTTCGACTGGTGTTTATCTATGATAACGGTCAAGCGCGTTCTGAAGTTATAGCAGAGGCAAGTAAGTGAATGTCAATTACTTAGGGCACGCGAAGTACGTACACTTGCGGCGTCTATCTAGATATATGTCTGTGGTAATCTCTCAGCTAATGTTACAGCCGAGTCTTTGCGAATTACTAATAACCTTCCAGGAATGTATTACTAAGATCATAAACAACAACTTCTGTTCAATAACTTTGATAATTGTACTTTCATACATAAATAAAAATATTTATATGTCGGAGATCGCGTTTACTGTTTACGGAGTAAGCACACGTGCGTCACCTGTGCACACTAACCAGGTTGTGCTGTCTTGGATGCATATGCGCTTTTCTGACGTTGTTTGCTTAATAGGCTGACTGCACGTGGACAGACTTACGAGGATGTATGTGTCGCCCTATAAATTGGGCTGCTGTTTCTTTTGAAACACATTCGAGAACGAGTCACTGGGCACAAGACAACCACAATACTGCCATTTACCACCAAATAGTACCAAAAAATTTAGTACCAAATAGTTATGTGATTACTGTATCTCTCTCTACAATAAATGATGTACACACTTCCTGTGCTGTCTTTTCTTTTGGATCTCTTCTAAAATGTAGTGAGTAGCAATCTATAGTATTTCTAAAAAAATCTATTTCTCTAATCCGACATATTTAGATAAGTCTAAGCGGTGGTAACTCTGTGCAAACGTGGCAGTCGTCGGAGAGGACGCTTGCACGTTTGACTTACTACCTTACTACAAAATCCAGATCTAAAAGGTGTCACACAGTACAAAAAAACGTACTTATAAGTCATTGACTTACAATTATTATATGGACGTCGGGTCCGCGCTAAAAAGTGTCCGAACTTATAGG